>NC_059427.1:79694196-79994196 GCF_021028975.2 Sphaerodactylus townsendi | reverse complement strand
TATTCAGTAGAGTGAAATATAATTATGATCCTATGATGATGTTTCATTTAACTGAATGTGATTGTATCATGAACCACTGGGCTTACACAGCGGTTAAGACCTAAATATGAGTTAGGTAATCTCCCATTTTTATTTTGTGTCTAAATAAAAAAATGAACACTCTCCATCAGATATACAGTCAGCTACTCTCCAATGTAGTGTAATAGTTAGCATATTGAATTAGTAGGGAAACCTAGGTTCCGATACATCTCAGACCTTGGGCCGGTCATGTTTCTCAGTCTAATCTAGATCACAGGGTATTGTGGAGATAAAATAAAAGAGTATAAAGCTATGGCCGTTTCCGCACAGCGGCGGCCCGAGGAAAAGCGGCGAGTCGCGCATTGTCGCCGACCAGCGAAATTACTAAGGACCGTCATACGGGCGGTCCTGGAAACTTTAACCAGGCAGCGGCGCCTTGACCGAACCGGTATTGCCCGGCTCCGGCTTTGTCCCTGGGCCTCCGGCACGTCGCCCGAGCCTGGGGACATGCCCCAATAACTATCGCCTGCTCCAGAAGCGCCAGGGCGAGAGGAGCGTGTCCCCAGGGCTTCGGCGGCAACACCGGCGGCAGAATTAAAATAAGTGCTAGTGGGGGAGGCGGTGTAAAGCGCTGCCGTTATTTCGGCAGCGGCTTCCGCGGCGGCGTATCCCCAAAAGCGCTTCCCAGCAGCTCTGGGAGATACGCCCGGCTTCAGGCAGGTAGGCGTGAAGGCGGCGCGTATAGCGCTGTAGCTGTACTAATGTGCGAATGGCGGCCTGGAGACGGCGTTTTTACCGTCTCCAGGCCGTCATTTTATGCCCGTGCGGAAACGGCCTATGTGTGTCACCCTGAGCTATTTGGATAAAGGGTGGGGTAAAAATGTGATAGATGATGGTGATATCTATAATACAGCATTTCTAATATGGCAAATCATAACACTAGCTTCCCTTACTGTGCTTCTGTTACTGAGTCAATGTACGTGATGCACTATGAGCACTGAAAAATACACTATATAAATACAAATACCTTGGAATTTACAAAGGATTGACCTTGTGTTATTAAAGTATAAGCCCTAACCCATAAAATATTATTTTCATCAGTTTCACGGAGGTCATTAAGAGCAGTCTTGCATTTATAGTTCTGGTAATAATGCAATAATCTAAAGTAGAATAAAATCCGTGGGATTTCTATGTGAGCAAGTACAGAATAACAATAAACATCTCATTGTATTTGAAGGGCCAGTGGTCCATGTGTTCTTCAACATATCCTGCAGATAGAAATTCTGAAAGCCAGAACTGAAACCACTTGAAATCAGTAGGAATGTTGCCATTGACTGTTGTGGGCTTTGGAAATTCCCTTTGATTTCCTTGTTACTTCTCAGATGTCATTCTGTCTGTATGTCTTCATTTTAATAACATCTGTATCTGCATGGATGCAGCACATAGAAACAATGTGTGATAAATGATTTTTGAAAAGAAAACCGTTTCCATGCCAGAACTGTTATCATTTGTTAAAATTGGATAAAAGATAATAACTGCATTTTTCTATAAACTGTGGGTTTTTATCTCCATGCATTTCAATACAGTTTCTGGCACCTAGAATAACTTTTTTTAGTTGCTTTCATGAAATTGCAGAAGAAACCTTCCAGGAAAAAACATTTTCTGTCACTTAAATGCACACACTCCAGCCCCTCAGTGGTAAAAAATGCTTTGTTTGCAGAGAAATACAAACTAAAGGAACAAGGTCGTTCCATTTATTGAAAGAACTTGAATTGAAGGTGGAACATGCAAACCCTTCTTCCACTCAGATCTCTTCACCATGTGATGAGATCAAGTTTAGTAGAATATGAAATGTTTACATTTCTACATAAACAAAATTTGGTCCAGCAAAAGGTGTACTGGTAAGTTTTTCTGTTTTCGTATGTTACTTTCTGGTTGATAATTTATCTGATAATGGAATCCATGTAGGTACAATTTTGTGTTAAGGGAAGGATTACAGATTAATTTACACGTGCATGGTTAACATTCTATTATTGCAGTAATGAGTGATAAGACACAGAACAAAAGATCAGGGATTTTGTATCATTTCAGACCTAATGGTAGTTTACAGTTTTAGCAGAATGCCTCTAACTGAGGGTCTGAATGTGGTTCAGTGGCCTTTAACTGTTGTTGTTGCTGTTGTTGTTATTGTTGTTATTATTATTATTAATTAAATTTGGCATACTGCCTACCCCCCCGAAGGGCTCTGGGTGGTGTACAAGATAAAACCAATACACAACACAAAACCAATACACAACAAAATTAAATACATTAAAAATTTCAGGATCCACATAGTAAAAACACAATGTTAGGTGGCACCTGAGATATCCTATCCCCCACCCCCCGGAGGGAACTGACATAAAACAAACAACCAGCTAGATGATATGCAGGGGCTAGTGGGGGAAAGGACAGTCAGTGACCAGCCCCCGCAAAAGCCCGGTGGAACAGCTCTGTTTTACAGGCCTACGGAACTGATTAAGGTTATCATGAGCAATGCAACACTGTCTATATCTGTGTAAGTGTGTGTGTGTGTGTGTGTGATATACAAATTAATAATGCTTTACTACTCCTACTCTAAGCAAAGGAAGCTGCAGTTCAGAGCACTAAAGTTAATAGTAGCCCTGCCATTTATTTCAACAAGGTGTACTGTGAACTGAATGTGAACTGAAATCAATGAGTCTTATTTTCAGCAAAGGTTGTAATTTTAATCATTCTTATTTGGAAGTAAGTCTACCAATACTAAACTTAGAGAATCCAAGATAGCTCCTTCCTTAGGATGCTTGAGATCTTCCTCAAATGCAAAGAACTCTTTCTGTTCCCATCTATGGAGCTTCATAAATGGGAAAGAATGAGCTGCATTTGACTCAACTGTTCCTCAGCACTGTAGTCTGGCTAATTTTTAGTCCCACTGACTTTAGAGGTGATCATGTTAGATGAAGCAGAATAAAGAGAAGTTGTGCAGTTATTTAAACAACAGTTGTGACTATATGAGAACTCACAGCAAGATTGGATGGGTGGAAAGGCGGTTTGTCTTCTTTCTTAAGTGAAATGGGCTCAACTAGAACAATATGCATTTTTTCTATTTGGATAAATTTTGACCTCATGTATAGATGCTGTGTGCATGTGTGTGAGCGTGCCTATAGATACCATTTCCAGTCTCACAGAATCCTATTTTCTTTAGGCAGAGAGACTTTTATTACCATAGTTTTACTTGATAGTAGAGAAAAGGAAGTTTGTTTTCACTAGCTTGAACGGTTTGGCATTGTTTTCCTCCTCAGTCTTTCCCCAATACGGAAATATTGTACTACTTAGCTTGGAAACCAACCTTTTAAAAAACATCTGTGAAAATGTTCTGGGATGTCAAAAGCAATATTTGTAAATAGCTGATTTTCATGGCCAAATTTAATTTTTTGCAAAATAGGCACAGAAGGTCAGTCTATTGATTGAGTTCTTTGTATACTACCTGTCTGGCTGTGAACTACTGGTATATATCAGTCTGAAAAGCCAATCATCCTCACACTTGAGTGTAGGGTAAGGTGATGCTACATTTTCTGCATTCATGATCCCTTTAGTCTTGTGTCCAGCTCTCCCCCCCCTTTTCCTTCTTTGAAACCTGAATAGTTAACAACATTAAAAATCCAACACTCCCCCCCCCCCAATCCATTAACAGAAAAATGATGGAAAGCTTCAGATGTGTGAGAAATGGCAGTGACAATTTCCCCCTAAGAGGCTACTCTGCTGCTGGAATGGCCTTGAAATATATACATCCAGAATCCCCTTGATTTTCGGGGCTGTGGTCGTGCATGTTCCATCGGAAACTGCACTGTTAATGAAAACAAATGTGGAGGCGGGGTTTTTGTCTTGGGAGCGATCTATCGGATGTTGTTGTAGCTTGGGCTGCCGCTGCCAGCTTGAGTCTGAAGGCAATGTGCAATGATTGATGGCACTGCAGGAATCAATGTACCATCCATGTGATGATCTCCCTATCGGCAAACTCCTGCGCTCTCCCTTTGCTCAGAACGAAGGAATGCAAAACCCATCCTGGCTTTTTGTTCTACAAATCAAGCTCTCTCTTCTTTAAAAAAAAGAGACCCACATAGAAACAAAATATGGAGGACATGTGTTAAGAAATGAGCTAAAAATGGGAAGTCTTCTGACATAATGCAATATTTTCGGTTTGCCCATCAGAATTCCATACGATTAATTTTATACTGATCCAACAAAGACTTGTTTACTTAACTGCCGACATAAAAACACATTTGCAAAAATGTGATGATGTACTAGCTAAATAGGTGGCTTATACAGTGCAAGACAGGTAAATGAGTAAATAATTGTCTACACACAACGTACTATGTTCTATGCAAAAGAAGACCACCCCTATCACCCCGAATTTGCATAATCTATTATACAGACTACATTGGTATAGCAGTATTAGAAGGGAAATGTTCAGTGTTTCTTGCAGTTACCAGAATAAGACAGTTTGGATGTTATCTGGTGATATTATCTGGCAATATGTGGCAATATTAGTGTCTAATGCTGGAGTCCAGGCAACAGAATTGTGAGGGTTGGCCAGCAACACAATTCTACTCCCCCCCCAATTTGGGTAATAAAGACTAGATATGGGGCAAATGTTCCGTGGAAGAAGTCTGAGGATGTTTTAGGGCAGAGGACAGGGCAGAGGATTAGTGTAGCCAGTCCCTGAATAAATACATGTCAGTTCTAGAGAAGCCACCTTCTTTGAGATGTAAAGCTCATAGCTTCACCAATGTCCAATTGAATATATGCTAATTTGCATCATTAAAAAAAATGAAAGCTTGTGACCTTTCAGTAGAGTAATCATTGGTAGCAACCCATAAAAAATCTTTATGCTTTATAATAGAAAGCTGTAGTCATCATGACTATTTTATTGAGGGGGAAAAGGGTGGGAGATAAATCAACAAGCTGAGCAATGGAACACATCATTATGGTAAATTTTTGCATTGATTGCTCTCTTTATTTTTATATGTAAAAGTAGGTATGCCTTTGTCTGGCTTTCAGAAAGCAACATCAACTACAATGTCTTTCATGTTTTTAGCCAGCCATTTTGCTTTTCGAACCCTTACATTTTGCACTTATCCATAGGTGGTGATTTCAGCTGTTTTTACCTGCAGGTAACTTATTTGATTTACCTACAGGTAACAGGTAACTTATTTGAATCACAGCCACTAGAGGAAATGCAGGTCTCCCTGTACGTGTGAATGTGTGTGTATACACGTGGAGAGAATGGATTTGTTTGCAGTCCTAAACACATTTCCTTGAAAGTAAATTCTACTGAAACCAATGCAAGTAAATGTGTCTAGACTTCTATATGAAACTTTATATTTAGAGGTGGACAGATTCATCCCTGGATCTCAGCCTGAAGGGAGGGAATGAAGATTACTATTTTTACTTTGCAACACTATAAGTGCCCTACAGATAATGGGGCAATTAAAAAAAACAGCTAAGGAAACAACAACCAATTAGAGGCAACACAAATAAAATAACTACAAAAAGAACAAAAAAATCTTCAAGACTAATGAATTCATTGTGGCACAAATCATCATACGCCACAACTCACATCGAAGGAGAGTTGATTTTTATGCCTTCTTTACCTTAAGGAGTCTTAAAACAGCTTACAGTAATTTTTCCTTCACTTCCCCTCAGCGTAACAGACACCCTGTGAAGTAGGGTGGGGGGACTGAGAGAGTTCTGAGAGAATTGTGACTAGCTCAAGGCCACCCAGTTTCAAGTGGAGAAGTGGGAAAACAAATCCTGTTCTCCAGAATAGAGTCTGCCACTTTTAACCACTATACAATGCTGCCCAATATGGTCTTACGCAGGCACTTATGTCATAATAAATTTGGTCATTTGGGTGGTGCCACAATACTCTTTGCTATTTTAGCTTCAATGGACTGCAGTGACTACCCCTCAGGAAAAATTAGATATCTGCTTCTGTGAACTCTTCCTTTGACTGCTAAAGGCCCAGTGGGCCTTACTGCATAGCCAGCGTACATATTAATGCAGCTTCAAATGAAAACCCTCTGCTAACAATAAATAAATAAATGATCTAAACATCAGATTTAAATGGACCTGGTAGTCATTCACTATGATCTTGACTGCTTGAACCATCATTTTTGGGTAGAAATAATGGATATACAGAGTTTTAATCTAGGGAGTATCTGCTCATCATCTGACTGCTTTGTTTTTCAAATAACTTTGCTTCAGGGTGAACTAAAACTCTTTGCTTCACATCAGTACATGCAGTTAGCTGCATGTGGATGTCTGTGTTTTTGCTAAGAAATATCTACAATTAACACTGGTTTTTCATATCGGTGTGGAGCAGAAATGCAGAAAGACTTTTCTGTTTACTGTGTAAGATAATGCCCATTAGTCACCAACAGGGACTTCTCATCAGGCATCGATGAACATGTATGTTCATATGCTGGAAATGCGAATCTGATTTGACCAAATGAGCAAATCTCACTACACTGTTCAGCTTCCATAAAAGTGACAGTTTGAGCCTTTTTTGGTAGGGACTTGAGGCAGCTGCACTGCACTACTTCTTCCAAGAATATGCTGCTTTCTTAGCAGAGTTGAGTCATTTGTGGAGCAAACAACGACCCCCCCCCCACCTTCTAGGACTCTGGCTCAGATCTATTATATGTCTGCAAATGAATCTAAAAGCTGCTCTCATCCTTTAAAGATCAGACACTGTCTAGAATGCAGTTAATAAAGATGCAGTCACAGACATTAAACATACAAAAGTGTGTCCTGGATAGTTTCCCTAAACTCTTCATCCTGAGGCATTTTCTGAAAGATCAAAACTGAGATCATACAAGTCTGAGACATGCTCGTTAACTCCACAGCAATTTCTTTTTCTCCTATGAAGAACTCCCAGTATACAATTTGAGAACCTGGTGGTCCTGGTAGAGCTGTGCATTGAAGGGGCAAAGTGGAATAACTCTTGTTCCTTTTACACAAGATTAGGTTGCTGCTCTGTGCCACACAGAGGTTCCTGGAGCTTTCTTGGTAGCTGATGCTGGGTGGGTTGCGGGGGAATGTAGAACTGATCTAGCAGGCTGTTTTTACTTCTTACAAGAGGCCAACAGAGATACAAACAGTAATAAACTACAGCCACATTAAGCTGCATGTAGTAAGTTATGCAGGTGGGAACAAATGAGTTCCCAAATACTGCTTTGTAAGACTTCTTTCACATCAATGAAAATATCAAAGGATTTATCAGAAATTCTGGTGGCTAATCACAAGTAAAGACAGGAAGGCATTGGATTACGTCAAAGAGTGTGGAAGATTAATGTCCATGATACTCCTATCTATCTCTCTATCTCTCGGTTGATCGATTTATCCTCCTTGATCTGAGATTGCAAATGCCTTAACAGACCAGGTGCTTGGGAGCAGCAGTAGCAGAAGGCCATTGCTTTCACATCCTGCATGTGAGCTCCCAAAGGCACCTGGTGGGCCACCGCGAGTAGCAGAGTGCTGGACTAGATGGACTCTGGTCTGATTCAGCAGGCTCTTATCTATCTATCTATCTATCTATCTATCTATCTATCTATCTATCTATCTATCTATCTATCTATCTATCTATCTATCTATCTATCTATCTATCTATCTATCTATCTATCTATCTATCTATCTATCTATCTATCTATCTATCTATCTATCTATCTGTTATGATTTTAAAAATGATTTTAAACAGGATAATACAAAATAAAAATGGGGAATCACTGCATTAAAATGTATGATATAAACTTTTATATTTTCAAGATATTAATAGTTACAACAAAATAAGTTTAGTTGTCGATTCTATGAACTACATATAGGAAACTACATATAGGAAATCTATTTTAAAAATGCTTACCAACTTAAAATAACATTTACTTAAAATCAGGGTTCTCAACAGGAAGACCACATGATTCCCCCTCCTTGTTATGTGGAAAGAGTTCCTTTTTAAAAGGAGGGGGGGATATCCAATAGACACATGCACCAAGAAATCTCTTTGCTGCCCCATTTGTAGGTTGCACCACACTGTTATTCAGCATTGCAGGGCTTCAGAAGAAGAAACAGAAAGTCTGTGAATCAAGTGGATAAGCCAATTGCCTTTTGTTTTTATTCTTTCCCAAGGATATGGTAGAATAAATAGATTTACTTATCTTATGTGAGATGGAAGGGAGTGTTTTTTTTAAATATGTGTGCCTCTTGTGCTTTAGAATGCCTTCTAAAAGGAAATCAGTAGTAAATAGGCAAATATCAGAAACAACTACACCCACCAAGTTCTGCAAAGTGTTAGCAAGTTGCAGCAAGCATACCCAATCAGGACAATTCTCAGCACAAATCAATCACTAGAAGAGACCTGATTCCTTCATAGTTCAAATAGACCAATTTCTCCAAACTATAGGGATGCTCTTGGTGCAACAGAACCTCGGATGTTTCTGCTCTAGTATACCCAGTCCAACCAACCTATCTACTTGGCTTTTGAGAAGTTACATTGAATTTATTCCAGTGCCGGAGAACTAATAACTAGTCTCCATCCAATGCGTATGGATAACTTTTAGAAGCCCCAGTATTTATCTTCATCAATAAACATTCTAACCTATGTTTTGGTCTTAAGAAGATCTCTGAAAAGGTGACTTATCAATGTTGGAAGTAAAATACATATGTTTGTAATATTTCAGCACTTTCAAAATATGATTAAAGAATTTCACAGTTAGAGCTATCACTGATCGTCTTTTTTACAAAATGCCACAAGCATTCCACTCAATGTGAACTGAATAGACTGTATCTTGGAAATATTGAAAATTCTGAAACAAAAAGATGTCCATTTTGCAAGATCACCCTTGTCAAGGCACAATATGAACTTCTTGTGCAGACAATGGGGTAAGAAATTAAGTTTGTTTGGCGGATAGACATACAGTTGTGTCAATATTTCTGCATGAAATGGTGGCAAAATTTTAAATGCTGCATTTAAGAATGCAATGAAAGTGAGTAGAAAAAAGAATTAAAGCCCCAGCTTTGCAGAATTATGCACAGAGATCTGCTGGGAAACTTGCCTATGTATCTGTCAAATAAAATTGCCATTTCCTTTCTTCCTTAGCAGGAGCAGTTTATTCTAGCTATAGAATGAAACAGCTACAGTGTGCAAAGCCACACAAATATCAATATGAATGAACTTCTTGCTTAAAAAGCTGTTGCAAATAAACTTCAAAAACACTTCAAGTGTAACAGAAACAAATATTATATTGGCAATATCATAATGTTTGCAACCGCACACCAGATGTTATTTATCCCTACAGATTTAGGAGGTTTTAATGGCTTACAGAAGGCCTTATGTTTAACAGAAGCTAAGCTTTCTTCTCTCATGTAATCGCTAGAAACATTTTCCCCTCCCTCTTTTTTCATTTTTTCAGACTACTGACGCAGTATTTGCCTTGCTCCTATCCCAAAATATTTTGTCTTGACAGACAGGCAATGAGAGTGGCCATGATATTTCCATGATAGATGATAAATGTAGTGCATATTTCTGTTCTATGATAGATTATTGGATCACTAGGTAGCATTTCATCCTCCATGCGGATAATTGACTTATATTCACTCCCCCCAGCTGTCCCTAATCTACACCATGGAAATCCTCCCCAATATTTGGGGATGACACTGTTGTTGGGCTTTTTGCCTCCTAAATTGCCCAAAATTGTCATAGACAGCAGCAGAGACTGGTAGGAACTCCTTTCTACTGTTGCTTCTGAAAAGACAGAAATACAAGAGCAGAAGGCTGCTTCATATTTATTCTACCAAGAATATTAGAAAACACCAAAATATATGAAGCTTCATGCCTTTGGTGCTAGTCTCTAGGGTGAGATATAAATCCACAATCTACAACTCTCATAGAAATGAACACTACTTATTTATCAGGATTCTTGCAAATGAGAAATATATGAATTTATGTCACATAAAATATGATAAATACATAAAATGTACACTTTTCAGTCTGGAACAAAACAGGGAAATGGAAATGTGGATGCACATCCCCCCCCCCCTTTCTTTGTGATGGCCCTCTCGCTGGATAACTGTTCTAGAATACTATGCTGACACTGTTAAAACTTTAGCTTGACATGCTTTTCTAGTTTCTCTTCAGAAGCGTTAATAACACCATAAACCTATCAGTGAGGCAATTTTAGATATAATTCATCTTATTAACCACCTTTCAATAAAAGCATGGCATGAAATTTGCCAAGATGAGAGGTTTGGTTGGCATGTCAACTTGACCTGTTTGCCACCCTGTCTGGAGCACACTTTTGTCATATTCCCTAAGAAATCTCCATTTAAAAGACCGAGGCGCAAGATTACTGCATCTCACACGCTTATCATTTTTTAAGGAAGGGTTTCTATCTTCAACTCAGTTTAAGTCAATGGCTAACTATGTGCAGCACTGCAATCAATTCCCCCTGTTATCATATCTAAAAGCTTTTAAAAATGTAATATTCATAATATGACCTCTGGCCAGGACAAACATGTTTCTTCTCGGAGGCCTATGTCTTTGATTCTTAAATGACTGGAAAAGCTTCCAGGGCTGACCTTGACATGCTTAGACAACAAAGCCAGTTAATCTTCAAAATCAACGAATTATAATGATTCGTTTATGGTAAGCCAAGACAGATAGAAAAAGTAGTGACGGCACTAGCAAAGTTCATATGCAGAATGATGGTAAAGCCATGTGTGTGTGTGTAATGGCATGATTCAGCATTCTTTATGAAAACATACAACTGTGCTTTTCTAGAGCACATGGAGGGTGAAGTGTTCAGGTCATGCAACTCAAATGAAGTGGAAGATTGATGAACCCTGCAGGTTGTGAAAGAAATATCAGTTCCCAAATGCACATCTATTACCGCTGCAGATGATTATTAATTTCCACACAGCAGGGATGTTCATGATCCCTCTTCCCATTTGTTCAATAAGAACATTTTAGAGAGAAACATAGCAACGCTTGGCATATCATAAAGTTATGAGACAAACCAGAAACATACACAATCATGTCTTTTTAAAATGGGTGAAGTAAAAGGTAAAAAAAATGACAAAGAGCAAACTTTTGTAGAAAGTTTTTTTTAAAAAAACGTTGTCATAACAGAAAAATATTAGAACTAAACCTGTTGAGCTGAAAATGAATAATCCACCAGGCATAAAGCAATTCTTTTCTTTAAAAACTGGATTATAAATTGATGATAGGACTATAATCCACTTTATTCACCTAAACTTGCATTTTTTTAAAAAAAGACGGAAAATGAAATATTTAGTTTCGTGGAGTACAAGTGCAACCTCTGCAGTCACCACTAGTTGTCGCATTCCTACCAGTTTGAGCCCCTGGTATTTTCAGCACTGCGGTTACAGGCAGAGAATGCAGTGCTAATTACACCGAGTAACTCATAAAGCTGTCAGAAGTCCTTATATTCAGGATTAAACAATGAGAAACAGAAAACAACGGGAACCTGAAAAAGGTATGTGGGTGTCCCAAAAGATGGCTTGACTGTGTTCTCAGAAGCAGGCTTCAACCGAGGAAACATACCAGATCTATCATCGCAATCTCATACACATACAGCCCTAGCTCAGTGGTTTTTAAAAACAGCCTACCTGAAGAATACTATGGTCTCCCAAAGGTAGACTCCAAGTGCATTGAGGTTACACATTTTTTCAGATCAGATGAATTTGTAGTCCGCGAGTGAGAAAAAAAAATTGGCACTAAAAAACCCCCAGCTCGAATAAAATGGTGGAATTTTCCTCTTTTTTTTCGTCTCGTTTTAAATGCAATCCTTGTAGTTAGAGGCGGTGTGGGCCAGAGGAAAGAGCTGAGCTTAGACTGGTGAGGAATTCAGGACCCTGGACAGGAACCCCCCCTACGTTTCAGCACCTTGGAGAGAGAAATTGGCATTTAAACTCCGGCGCTGCTCTGCGTGTCCCAGCCTCGCCGTCCGTTGCGGGATGACCAGATTCCTGCCAAGAAATCTCCCTTGTTTTCACTGGGATCCCAGCGCTCGCACCGGGCTTCTGGACCATGCAGAACGCCACGAGAATATATTGGCCATGTGGGGAGACAGGGGTGGGTGGGAGGCAGAAACCCAACGGCTTAATCTCCTCGGGAAGCGGGGCTGCCTTTTTCAGTTATATCCAAGGGAATGTGCCATCCTGCTCGGGCACTGGCTGCATTGTTCCGGCCAGGTTGCTTCCCTGCCCGTCTCCTCGCTGCTGCTGCTGTTGCTTCTTTCTTCCCGGGATCTTGTCCTCACGAATAAGTGATGAGTGCTGCAGGGAAGGCGTCCCATCGCTCGGGGCTAAAGTGCAGAAGGGAGCTCAGGGCAAGTTTCATGGGGCTGGGAGTCCCAGGGCGGTCAGCAAGAAATAACAAGCGAAAAGTCTCTCCGTGGTTTCTTGACCCGGACCATTTTGCTTTTCGTCCCAGCTTCTCCTCAATGGAACCTCCCAGATCTTGAGACTTTCTTGCTGCATTAATTTACTAAACTAAGGGGGGGGGGGGGGGAGGTCGGCGCTGGGGGGGGGGGAGTGTTAAAAAAAGAGAAAGAAAACCCCCAACTGAAAAGCCGGCCTCTGTAGCATCCTGAGTCCTCCCACTGGCTGCTCTTATTGGCCAGCGAGACTGAACAGCTACTCTCTGTTGTGTTTGGATCAAACGCCTATTATTCGGCACAGAGGGTTAACCTTTAAAATGCCAGTGGTTTTTTGTTTCCTGGTTTGAACTCACGGGTTTAAGATTCCGAAATCCCCCCTTTGACGTACCACCTTTCCTGCAAATGTATCACGGTCTCTGGATCAAGGGAGAGATCAGCGGGTTTGACAGATTTCCTTTTGTTCCCACCCCCGCGATGTTTTTTTGAACAGAGTTGGAAAACATCGGAGACAACTCACCTAAGCGTGACAGGTAAGGAGAATTTGGCAGTTTCCGATCACAAAATGAATAGCTCTGCCGGGCGCTGCCTTTTGCTAATCAATATCACTGAAATAAGAGATGTTGGTTTCTCCAAATCCGAGACGGAGTTTTTTAAAAAAGCAATTGAGAAGAGTGTGAGATTCAGTTCTTATAGCTGTTTCCCCGCCCTTTCCGTAACTGTTTGCCCCTTCCCAATATTTTAAACAAACAATTACGAAGTTTCCCTTAGACCAGACTTCTCTGTTTCTCTAGTCTTTGCCTCCGTCCCTTGATTCCATTCTGACTAGAAATGCAGTTTGGGGCGAGAGGACATTCTGCCACTGGGTTGGGTCGTGCTTTGTTAGGTAGAATTAGGTTTCCCCGACTATGTACAGATTAGTAGCATCCATTCTTTGTGCTCATGTTTGTCTCTGAAAATTCACATTAGAAATCAATGCACTTTACCTGCATGAAGTCACCCAACTGGCAGATAAATGTTTTCTGGTGTGTCATGAATGTGTTCTTTCACTCACAGTGCTTTGTAGCATTGAATCTCAGCACTGACCTGCTCTGATGCTCAAAGATACAAGTTTTCAATGTTTCATGCTTGGTTAGAGATCTCTTTCTACACAGTAACTATGACACAACTAAGTTTTATATATCGCATTAAGAGAGGGGGTGGGGAAGGCCAGGGCAGCAGGCAAGGTGTCTTAGTGATGGGTGTGTGTGTGTGGGGGGGGGGGGGCTGCTGATCATAACACTGAATGACAGCATTTGGGGGTTGGGAGAGTCTAACAATTTAATCAGTGGGTCTTAAATAAGGCAGGCAATTTCCCATTGATGGTTTACAATGCAGCTCAGTCCTATTAATGCTTACTCAGGACCAAGTCCCATTGATTCCAAGAATACGTATTCTCTAATAAGTGTGCCTTGGACTGCAGTCTTAGGCCGATTACCCACTGCCAAAGTTCCCCAGCCTCACCCAGCTCTGTGAAAAGTGTGGTGGGAAAAGTTGCACCAGAAGTGTTCTCACTTTCCAGTGCGTCAGGACAAGAAATCTGGCCCCACCACGTATTTTCTCTTGGTGCGCCACAAACAGGAAGTGTGTCTGGATAAGATTTCTTGCCCCGATGTGCTCCTTTCTTGGCATGCCACAAACAAGAAGCACATCGGGGCAAGATGTCTTGCCCTGATGCCCTTCTTGTCCCACCACGCACCAGTTTCCAGTGGGTAATTGGCGTTAGATTGTTAAGAAAATAATATGCTTTCAGTGTCTAGTTATTACAGACATTACCAACAGACATTGATTTCCATGGGAGATATAGCACACATCTAACTTTCACACAGAGTTGAAAAGTGTATTCCTTAGCCTGGATTGTGCCTATGGTGTTTTAATGTATGGGTTTCCTTTTTTAAAAATACATTGGATGGTATATTTGTCTTGTTACCAGCTTGATGTCAAACAAGACAGATTATACATGCTTATGTAAGTAAATGGATGTGAGACAAGAGGCTAATTTGAACTGTTACCCCAGCATTAGAACAAGCTCTGCTATCCCCTCCTTTCAGGCTTTCTTGATCAAAGGATCCCAAAGGACTTACTGGCAATGAGGCACAGAGTTGCTTTCTCTGCCTTCCTCAGGATGCCTCACACTTGACACTGTGAGTCTGCCCTGAGGACCTGATGTTTTTCATTGCAAACAAATGGAACATAAAGACTTACATGGTGAAAAATACAAAATGAAATGAGGGTCAAGCGCTTAAGATCCCTAATGCATATTATTTTTTTTAAATGATGTGTGCAAAATATTTATATGGGAAATGTAAAGAAGTAAAACCATTGTGTGCAGGTGGTTAGAGAGCTGGACTATCATCTGTCACCAATTCAAATTCTGCTGCGGAAGCTTGCTGAGTGACCTTGGGCCATTCAGTCAGGCGAACCTATCTTATAGGGTTGTTGTGAGGATAAAATAGAAGAAAAGAGAATAATGTAATCTGGTTGGGGTCATCTTTGGGGAGAATGAGGAGGCTGCAGCAAGCTACAGATTGCAAAAAGTGGAGCGGGGGAAGTGGGATCATAAGGAATGAGAAGAATATCTAAGCATATCACTATACTTTCATGAAATCCATTTAGTCTTCTATTTTGTTTTCAGCTGCAACTGATCAGATTCCTAAATGTAATACTGTGTAACCTCAAACATAGCTGATTCTCCTCAATTTTTCAGGAGCATTTTCCTAATATCATCCATGATATCCTTCTTGATAGGTTAGCTGGACTGGGGTTGGAGGAGGGTACCTTGCTTTGGACTTCAGTTTTTACTTAGCTGACTGATTACAGAAGGTGGAACTGAAGAACCTCTGCTGGGCTCCAAGGTGTCTTATAGAGATCTATCTTGGCCCCCATGCAGTTCAATGTATATATGACCTTGCTGCAAAAGATTGCCCGGTGATTTGAAGGGAGGGGCCACCAATAGGTAGACAACCTTCCTCTTTATTTCTGCTTAACAGTTGAATCAAATGGGTCTATGGAGGTGCCAAACGTTTGGAGAAAGTAGCAAGGGGAGTGGGGACCTGAAAACTGAATAGACTAGACAAGACTAAAGCACTGTTGGTCAATGGAAAAGTTATCTGAAGACTATGAAGTCAGCCTGTTCTGGAGGGATTCCACCCTCCTGAAGATGATTGTGCTGCTGGATCCTGGCTAGTGGTTGGAGGGAAAGATCTCTGTGTCATGTAGCACCTTTTATCAGCTTATCTGTCAACATAGGCTCCATTTGAAAAAACCCTGATCTGGCCATGTTGATCCATGCTCTGATTACATCCAGATTAGATTACTGTAATGTGAGCTATTTTGGAAAACTGTTGAGAATATTCCATAGGGACTGAGCTATTGTTGGGACTGGGTTTGTGGATCATTGTCACCCCTGTAAAGAGAGATCTGCTCTGAGTACCCATTTATTGCCAGCTGGCTCTTGCCTTTAAGGCTCTAAACAGCTTGGGATATTTGAAGAGCTGCCTCCTCCAGTACTGTCCAACCTGCCAGCCAAGATCCTCTTCCAAAGTCCTGCTCTCTGCACACCTGTTTGCAGAGTTGAGACATAAATTCCCACTCACAATCACTCAGTTACTGGGGTACACACATACAAGGTTTCCTATGATGTAATTTAGAGGTTAAAGACAGGTTTTGGATATACATAGAAAGAAAGGATGGGGCATCAAATATAATATTTACCAGTCCTTTAGTGGATGTCCAGGAAACAGAGACCTAATGGCTAGGCTCTGGATGATCAGCGCTGTTGGAACAATATTATTGAGCACCATGATGGTATGATAATATTGAACATCTGACTGGGGTCTGGGGTAGACTTTTATAGGGTAAAACATATCTTGGGGCAGGGGAAATCCTTAAACAAAGGATTTTTCCTGCTATTCCAGGTGAGGTAATGGTCTTGAGTATCAGACCATTGACCTGATGGCTGAGCTATTATCTCCATGGTTTTTGCCAGGTGTTGGACAAAACAGGTAACACCCCTTAGTGGGTGTTGCAACATAGATGGTCACAGGAGGATGAGTCAGAGGAAGACTCTTGAGTAGATTAAGAGAGGTAGACAAAATAACTGGTTTCGCCCAGGTGTGCTATTGTCCATATTCAAATGCTGTTTCCTGAGTATGTGCTAGGCGGGGGGGGGGGGGGGGGGGGGGGGGGGGGGGCATTAAGCATTCTTGCCCACAAGTTCAGACACAGTCCCAAGATGGAATTTCCTATGTTCAGGGCACTGTTCTGCCAGGACTGACAGGGCAGCATTCCGGGAGAAAGACTATTCTCTCTCCCTCTGCACCACCCAGGTCAGGTTGGCTACAGTTGAGAGAGGGGAGTAAGCTAGAAGCCACATATGCATCAAAGGAGAAGCAAGCAGAAGGGGAAAAGAGTAAGGTTAGGTTATCTGGGGAAAAGTGAATTTGGGATAGGATGGTGTGGTCAAAGGTTAAAATATATTGTAAGAGAGATGACACAGGATTTGGGAATTATATAATTACAACTGATGCAGGAGCAGAGGATGCTGTGATTTCTGTAGGTGTTTTTGAGCCACAATATTATTTCAACACCCTTTTGGTAATAAGTATATTAGAGTCAGGTAATCAGAGTTGGGAGGAAACAAAAGCCTCTCTATTCCAATTCTCATCTATGAAACCAGCAGCATTCATTTATTTACTTCGCACATTTTTATCCTGGTTTTCTCAAAGAAGCTCAGGATCTCGCTGCTTCTTTTTTCCACAACAGCCCTATGAGGAAGATTAAGCTGAAAGAAAGCATGACTGGCCCAAATTCCCTGAAGCAAGCGTCATCTATCCCCAAGATAGAAATTTCAATTCTTTGTTACAGCCTGGTGTAGTTTAACTGGTGTAGTTTAACAAAGGACACAACCTCCTTTCACAGTGAAGTCAAAACATTAAACATTTTCTGTTTTTCTATTTTGAATTATGTATAGAGCACTGTGTGTGTCTGGTTCATGGCAGTTTTGTGCTCTTTCCATTCATATGTATCTTTTCTACCATTTGTTTTGACTATATGAGCATGGCCATTGATAAAGCACTGCAAAGCAACAGTCTTTTAGTGTTTATACAGTTGGACCAATGTTCTTTTTTATTTGGTATTATACCATTGGGTTGGATCCAGACTAATTTTTCCGTTCACTCAAAGCACTTCTGTCAGTGAAACAGAATGTTCCTGCCTCCCTCTTTTGCTGTAGCCCATTAACTCCACAGAATCTTGCTCCTGGGGAGAAACTCCTTCCACCCCAAACTGCACAAAGGGAAAATCAAGGGTCTGTAGCAGAAAAAAAAAGGAATAGGTGAACATTTCTTTTTCCCCTCCGTTAGTGGAAAATGTGTCTGGATCCAGCCCAATGTGCAGAAGAACATGTGCACATTAATAAAACAGTATGGAACGGAAGCCTGAAACTGAATAATGTGTGAAACAGGAAAATGGCATTTGCATCTGCCAGCCAAAGTGCACAAGCTATGTGATGCTCCCTTTCCATGACAAAGCTGAATCATGTCAGTACAGGGAACCCTCGGGTTTTTTTTTAAAAGGAAAAGCTGAATCTTGAAATTACCTTCATGCATCTTTCAGTGATGTCCATGTATAATCATGAAGCCAACAACATGTATGTATAGGATGTATAGGATTAACTCTTTTTAATAACTCCTATACTAGTAGATTAGCTGTCACATTGATTCCTTAGTCAGACATGCCAAGAGACATCTTAGGAATTCAGACTTGGAGTGAGTGTTCTACTCTCTTCCATCCTCAGGACTCTATGATTTCTGACTGCTACAGTTGACACTTGAATTTCTGATTGCTACAGTTGACACTTGAATGACTTTAGCTGAAGTTCTGAAAATCATCTGTTGATATAACCCTAAGACTGGTTATCTCAACAGATGATTTTCAAAACTTCAGCAGAAGTTTCCTATTTCTTCAATTTGTCTGAGAACAATTGTATATCTTTGGTTGCTGTCATTTCTGTTTGAACCTTATTGTTCCAAGCAATATATATATACCCACCACTGTGGCTCAGATCAACCACACTTGGTTGATCTAGGTGGTAGCACTAGCCCTCCTGCAAAGGATCAGGCCTATCCATTCTCCCATACCATACATCCTTAGGAGGGGATGGTGGCTCTTCTTCCCTTACTCCTGCGCCTGATAGAAGAAACTCCCTGCTCTCTCATGGCAAGTCCTGGCCTGAAACATAGGATTTGCGCTGATGGAAGACTTTGGAAACATTATGTGGGGATGGATATTCTGAAGTCATAATTTGATGGAGAAAAAATCTGTTTGTTTTAGAATATTCATGAGTTACTCCTCTCACCCCACAGCTCATGACAAAAACAGATCTAGAAATATAACAATTTCAGCCACATTAAAAACGTTAAAGATTATAAACACAATTTAAAATGTGGGGTAAGATTCCACTTAAAAGGACTTCCCAAATTAAAAAAAAACACTTTTGCTGATGTCAGCAGGCATGTAAAAAAGAGCCAAACATAATTCTGGGGGGTGGGGCATGGAGTTCAGAGTTTACAGCATCACTACAATTGTCCTTTCCCGGCAGCTGCATGTGCATGTTCAGAACGTAAGGGCTCCTAGGTAACTTTGGTTTCCAGCTAGAGACTCCCAAGCAGAACTCCTGAAATTTTTACTTACAATTTTTACACGCCACACCTTCAGAAAATTGCTTGAGGCCTCTCACAACATAAATGATAAATAAAATAAAATCATTAAAATTAACAACCATGAAAAACCAGATCAAAAGCTTAGAAGCATAAAAGCACATAGAAACCCAGAAGTATAAAACTAGTGGCAGCTGAAACAGTCCTCACAAGTCCTTAGGCAGATTGTAAAACTGATTAAAAACACGAGAGTTAAAAGCATAAAAATAAAAAGAATTAGTCTGGACTGCTGCCTCAGATGAGCCTCAAAGGGGACACCATTTCTCAGGTGAGGAGCCACCACTGAAAAGGACCTTACCAGGTTGCTCACTTCTGCTCATCTAGTTCACCTCTGAAGGTGGAGGTATAAAGGCAGTATTTGTAAGGATAACAACTGGGATGAATTGTCCAAGAGCAGGAAGTCTTTCCAGTTCTCCCTCTGTAAACCACTTAGGACCTTATTCAGCAATTTGAGTTGTGCCTGGAAACAGTGCATCCTCTGCCTGAAAGCCTGGCGAACTGCTGCCAGTCATGGGTGACTATTGTTCTAGATGGATCATTAGCCCAACATGGTAGGAAATATTTATGTATATCCTCCTTGACAGATAATGTTGGCATCGGCATCTTAAAAAAAAGTAGTTGCAGCTTGTTTAAACAACCAAACCATTCCTTCTGTCAAAGATCCTTTTCTTCCCAGAGGACCACTTCATTCAGTATTCATGTACAAATGAATTCTGTTTGAAAAAATGCCCACGGGACTGAATATGGCCACAAGATTACAGCATCCTGGCACTACATAGAGCTTCAGCTGCTTGTTTTAAAGGTAATGGCTTGGCATTGATCTTATAACTCTCACCAAAGGACTGATGAAGAGATATTGTTTCCTTCATTGTATATATAGCTGGGTTTATTTGAATAGCTAAGGGAGGTGTTGCCAGAGGACTCTTTCATTACAAGAGATTTTGCACCCGCATATTCTTCAATGAAAGTTCTTCCAATTTTCATGAATTTGAGCCCATCAGAAATAAAATTATACCCATATTAGTTCAATTTTGGTTATCTTTAAAGATTTTTTTTAAAAAACAGGCATTTTAAGTATGCTGTTTTTTATGGGTATGAATGAGGTTTTTTTTACATGCTATGTTTTCAGATTGTCATCGTGCACAGATTATGTTACAGTATGACTTAAATCTCTACTCCAGATGCCCGTACGCACTCTGATGCATATACACAAAGCCTCATAAGTGAGCTCCGCAATTTTCTACATGCATTTTTGCATGTACATGGAGTGGTTCCCTCTGCTGAAATATGATTCCTTGTAGGTGCATCAGCCTTCCTGTTTCAGCAAGTTAGGTGTAATGCAACCTGCCTTGACACTTCAGCATAAAGAGGGACAGAAATCTAAATATTAGCCTGGTATCCATTGTACTCTCTGATTTGGAGGAAGAGATTTAAGACACTATCCACCTGGGCATCCTTGTTTGCTCTTGTGCCACACCCATTTCTTTCAGCAGGGTAGTTGCAAAAAAACTTCCTAGTGGCTTATACTGTTTCTTCAGTATAATTAAATGGTACCAGTAGTTATATTATTAAATTGCATTAATCTTTTTTTTTAAAAAAAAATCTGATTGATTTAATCAACCTGATAGTATGCACTGGCTTTTTCCCTGCAGGTATTTTTAGGAATAAGTGAACCTTATATTCCCTATTTACTCATTCTTTAAGACTGACCCACCACTCAAGTACTGCCGTTCTTGAGGCTGCCGTTCCATCTTATTATAGCTGGGCCTGCTTTATTTATACATTCCATCGCAGGCCCTGCCTACTTCCTCCCCTTCTTTTTCTTTCTTTGGCCTTTGACGGGGCGCCTGTCTTAAACAATTTTATAAATTGGGTTGTCTAACTTATAGTTTCTTGTTGTACACTGCTGCTTATGTCTTAGGTTTTAATGATTTTAGTATTTTATGCTGTTGATTTGCTGTTTGATGTAACAGCCATGTTGTGAGCCGCCTTGAGCCCTCCGGGGATAAGGCGGCCTATAAGTTTAATAAAATAAATAAATAAATAAATACTGCTAAAGAACTCACTGAAGCTGTAGCAAGAGATCTCGCTTCAGAATGTTTCAAATGACCTTTCTGAGTCTGTGAATTGACACAATATAGACCCGTAGAACTTTCTGAGGCTGTGAACTGTCACAGTTTAGACCTACTAACTTCAGCAGTAGGGTTCAGACATACACATCTTGAATTAAAACAGTCTTGATTAGCTTCACTAGAACAAGGACAGCATAGTGGAGAGGTTTAATAAAGAGTTGTTTAAATAGTACCCTAACCCTTTAGAAACTACTTTGCTGCTCATGACTCCCATATGTATGTAATTACATTTTTACCCTGCCCTTCAACATCATTCTTCCCTCCTCCATTTTATCTTCAGAATTCTGTCAGGTAGTTTGGACTGAGATAGAATAACTAGCTAAGGGTCATCCGGGGAGCTCAATAGCTAAGTGGAGACTTGAGTCTGGGTTTACACAACCTCAATCCACACTTTCCCCACTATACCACATGATTTCCCATCAGGCTGAGGTAAATGAATAAATGTGGATGAGTACCAATCATGTGAGCAGTTTCTAGGGAATTGGCATCTGTACTCCTGGCATTGTGATATTCTGTGATTGGGAACCACGTGAACTATATCTAGTATGTGGTTATTTGAATATTTCCCCAGTTGGGTGGGAACCATTAATGAAAAAAAGTTCTCATGTGGCTAGGGAAATGTGTAAAGGACCCCATGTTACTATGTGATAAAATTGGGCAACTTACAGTTTTTCAACTGGTTCCCATCCCATGATACATTCAATAGTATCTGTTTTAATATCTTCCAAGTGAAAGATAAATGGTAATGTTGTACCTTTGAGCTACTTCATGTACCATCCAATTAATGAGGGAATATGTGTGATGACACCTACTTGTGTCAGTTCCTGTCGGTGTCAGCCATGGAAATGTAGCAAATGGAAAGCCACCTTAAGGACTTCATCTTGCCCAACATCACTGGCAAGGAGAGTCCCAGCAACTGTTGTCCACTCCTTCATGTAGAATCTAGTTTTGCTTTGCCAAGGAGAAAGGACAAGTGCACCAGCTGTTTTCTATGCTCTCTCTGGCATTGGGTACATGTAACTGCTTTCCTGAATCCAGACAAGAGCAGCCATTGCTGGAGAGAACAAGGAAAACAGCTGAAACAGCAATTTCCTTGTTTACACTGGCAAATGAAACCTAAAAGGTTGCAATTTGCACTTGCAAAGAACAACTGAGCACTACTGTGAGCATGGGATAATGGCAGAGGCTCTTTCCTAGTTAGGAATTCAGGCAAAGAGGAGACTGGAAAGGGGCCTGTATTTGCAGCTGCCTGTAATGGCCATCACAACCTGGCAGTTCCAGGATGATTAATTATATATGCTTCTTCATTTAGAATGTTATGTGTAAATAACAATTTCAGTTGACAGTAGGATGCTTGAACACCTACTAGCTCAGCTCGCTTTCTGTTCACCAGTGATGATCATGAAGCTGATTAATTGACAGACTGTTTGACTGTCTGCAACCTGTTCAGATCTATGTGCACGAACAGGTTACTTGCAGCCATAAGAAACTGACTCTTAGCTGTTAAAGGAACCACTGGGAATTGGCTTTTGATTGCCTGCTGGAGACATTTTGCTCTGTACCCAGAGTAGGAGCTTTTGTAGTAGGGTGGGATCAAGAGCCAAGTCTCAGCTGATAGGATCAACTGGAAATTGGGGTCTGTCTTAGAAAGTAGACTGCATCCTAGTCCTGAGGAGATGCAGCAATTTGGAGATTCAGTAGCATTGCTTCTGCCCCATCTAGCTTTCAGGCAAGGGAAGAGAAATTATCCCATTCTCCTTTCCTTTCCGCAATGTGGAGCTAAAAAGCCAATTCTGCGTTGGGTGTGAATGACCTTTGGATTCCCCTGTTCCATTGTAAGAAGGCTACGACACAAAGGAGTGCTTACAGATCAGAACTGACTCCCATCTGATCCCCTGACCATCTATCAGTCAGCTGCAACAGGTAGCTGCAAAGTTGCTTAGCGGGTGCCCCAAGTTTCTTGGTGCCAGCTGAACATATCTGTGATTGGCTCACTGTCAGATTGTGAGAGCATGTTTGACTGCTAAACAGCTTTGCTGTGAAATTTGCAGCATTCCTAGGTAACAGTGGGGTGGATTCTACTCCTACCACTCCACTGAGCACCGTGTTCGCTTATTAAAATACTTTGCTACCCCTCCTTTAGACTGAAGTTTGAAGCCTTGTTCCATTCTAAGGAGGCTTCCTCTAGTGAAAGTGGCCTCTATGTTGGAGGAAGAGCCTCTTAAACTGGAGGAAGTGTTCTTAGGCTGGAGGTGTCAGGAACAAAAGGGTGTCTAAATTCCATTTACCTTCTACCACAACTTTCAGTAGTTTCAAGTTGTAAGATCCCTTGGAAATTATTTTCTTTAAGATAATTTTTGCACATTCCAAATATCCCAGGTTGAGCAAGGGAAATATCCCGGTATAGTCAAGAAGTTTGCATGGTTCCCGGTCCTAAAGCAGGTTTGTCACGCAATATTTCCCTCATCCCAGGATTTTCAAAAATCCTGTGTTGAAACCCCTACTGTGCAAACACCATGGGAGCAGAACCAGTTTATTCTCCCTGCCCAGTTGCTTGATCTTTCCACCCCACCGGCCGCCCCCCTGTTCTTCCTACCTGTCAGTTTTCATGTCAGTTTTCAACTCTGCTGAATTGCTGACTGTTGCACCCTGCCCTTCCTGAAACATTCCCCCAAGCACATTTTCTGCTCATGGTAGCAACCGGGTGCCATTTTTTCCTGGGTTAATCAAAAGTGGAATCCCAAAATGTCCCCATTTTCTTTTCTGTCCATGTACTGGTTGCTAGGAGTGCAAATGTCCTAGCCTGCCAGGTTCCCAGAGAATCAGGTCCCAGCTAATAGCATGCACAGAAGCAAGAGGGGGAGAGAGCAGTCTTACTCTGAGTCCACAGAAACAGAGTCCAAGCAGGTCTGGAAAGAGGAAGTCAAGGGTCCAAGTGAGATCAGGTCAGGCAATCCAATCCCAGTCAGAGGTTCAAGGAATCAGTCTGCCAGCAGGCACAGCAGAAAGCTGTCAGGCTTTCAACCAGGTGGTTTTTGCAAGTTCCACCTCCTGAAGCAGTCTCTTGTAAGCCTTTGCTGTAGCTCATACTTGATCCTGAGCTGACTCACAGCATTCTCTGTGATGCCTTAGGCCCTAGGCTTCCAAGAATGCACTTTTAGAGACTGTGCCTTTTAGAATGCAAATCCTGCCTGGTGTGAATCCTCAGCTGTTTTACAGACTCAGGGGAGCTGGGTGGACTGCTAGACTGGCCCTCAGTAACTTGAGGTGGTTCTGCAAACACTCTGGCTTCCACCTCATGACTTGGGCCAGCTCTGTCTGCAACCTGTGAGGCTTCTGGTGGTGCTTCAGGTTCAGTTGACTGGGGTTCCAGCACAGTGGGGTCATCCTGCCATTACTCCTCATCAGAGGACTCCTAGCTGGCTGATTCTGAGTCCATGACAGCATAGCTATGGAGATGTGCACTTTGGGCCTAATGTTAGTGGGCATTTCATGGGGGCGGTGGGGGCAGGGAGTCTCTCGTTTTCTACAAAAATAGGAGTGGGAACGTGATGTGATGCTCTGTCCCATTGTTTTTTTGCTTCCACTTGTTCTGTTGAGGCCTGTGCTGGGACTTACCCAGAACTGGAAAAAAGTTGCTGCAAACAACAGCCTATTAGAATGTGGGACACTGGGGATGTTTGTGCATGCACAGATACACTTGCTGTGTAAATACAACGGACCTTGGCTCATGCGAAACAAAGTGGAGTATTTCCTCCCAGTCTTCACTTGATTCTTTTTACAGAAACAGGCAACCATGAGATGGGAGAAACCAGGATAAAGTTGACCCGGATTGTAAGATACCAATTGTAACCCAGTATAATTGTGCCGTGCAGAAATGGCCTAAGTATCTAGAGAGACTGAATTACTTCCTGCTCCTTTTTATCC
Source organism: Sphaerodactylus townsendi (assembly GCF_021028975.2). Lineage (NCBI taxonomy): Eukaryota > Metazoa > Chordata > Lepidosauria > Squamata > Sphaerodactylidae > Sphaerodactylus > Sphaerodactylus townsendi. The sequence continues at coordinate 79,968,894 of NC_059427.1, read as the reverse complement.
ATACAGTTTGTATTTCCAGCTTACAGTGCAATAAGGTCTTATAACTTGCTTGCTTTTCTTAGGACTGTTCCATTCAGTTGAATTTAATTCATTTAGATACAAAACTGTATCTGAGCCTGTTTACCTTTTACCTCAGCTGTTTCACAGAGGAAGGTTACTTGGAGGATGGATCCTCTCCACTGTGTTTTTCCCATTGGTTTACTCTGACCAGTGATGGTGAACCTTTTCGAGACCGAGTGCCCAAATTGCAACCCAAAACCCACTTATTTATCGCAAAGTGCCAACACTGCAGTTTAACCTGAATAACCTCCTCAAGCAGGGGCCAGCCTGCTATAGCCTCCAACAAGTCCCACATGCACCGCTCTGCGCCTCTCTAGCATCTCTGCTGCCTCTGCCACCCCCCTCCCCGAGCAGCAGCCACCTGGAGCACAGGCACCAGGCCTGCCAGCCAAGTCCTCCCTGCTGCTGAGGTGCATGCACATCAAGTCCAGCAGCCCAGGCCAGCCTAGATGTGGGGGGGGGGCAATTTCCCCCCACATGATGAACTCTGTGCATGCATGCCCACAGAGAGGGCTCTGAGTGCCACCTCTGGCACCCGTGCCATAGGTTTGCCACCACTGCTCTAGACCCAAGAAGTGCAATATTAGTGTAAACTTGGTTGTGCATAAATATGGCCACAGCTCTTTCCATGAGTGCAGCAGCTAGAAAAAGCATTGCTGTGATTATGGATTATGGCTCCCTGTACAGCCCTGCTCACTCGTAATTTCTTGTGTGATTATGGTGCTGCGACTGCTCATGTGTTAGTGAATCCAATGTGGGAATCAGCCTTGAGTCTTTTATTATTACATTAACAACAGCTCACTTTGATGTACTGAAAAAACCAAGAAAGCTGAAGAACACAGGAAGATTGGAAGGATGGTCAAAGTGAGAACTGAAGGTATTAGTAAAATAATACAATCTTTTTTTCTGCAGCGCTAAACACGGTTTGATGTACCCTACAGACTCTGATGAGAGAGAGCCAACTTTTCATATGAGAATCATTCATAATCCTTAGTTAAAATTTGGTGGCAATCATATTTGCTAATCAATTCCAGTTCAGCAGCTTCACATCATGATAGTCCTTGGAAATGATTCTGTTTAAGTGTCTTGGGAGACTGAATCACTCCCTGGTCATTCTTTATTTTTATAGTTTGTATTCCGAGAATACAGTGCAGTAAGGTAAAGCTTTCATCATTTTCTTGTTTTCCTTAGGACTGTTTCATTCAGGTTTTTTTAGTTGTACCATGTGATGCAACAACTTGAATGCAGTGCAATTACAGAAACAGTCTGGATGTTTCTAGCCTCGTTCCCAGTCTGCATTTTGCACTATTGCTTTGTCATCATAGTCAGGGAAATGCAGCAAGACTGTTCTAGAGAACAATTCTTTAAGCCAATTTGTTTTTATATTGGTGGTATGCTCCCCAGTGTATGTGTATGGCTGGGATACTATGTTTAGACTTTCCCTAGTTTTCCATGTCCTGACCTGGATAACTCAGGCTAGCCTGATCTTGTCAGATCTCAGAAGGTAAGCAATCTTGGTCTTTTGGCTAAGATCAAGTGTGTGGTGATGATGAGAAGGTAAGCAGGGTTAACCCTGGCAAGTATTTTATTCAGGAGACAGACAATGGCAAACCACTTCTGAATGTCTCTAGCCTTGAAAACCCTACCGGGGCCACCAAAAGTCACAAAAGGCAGAATAAATAAATAAAATCCTCCATTCTTTAGGATCCTAATGAAACAACTTTTTTTCCTTCACATGACTATGGTCCTTCAAAAATATATATAACAGGAACACAAAAATTTTCCCTAGGAAAACATTACAGAGTGATCTGCCTAAAAGCTGTGAATTTTGCAGAAAACCTACTCAACAAGTAAACATAGTATGGTTGACAGGTGTGATTACTCATGAATCAAATATCTAATATGTTTACCAGTCCAATGTTCACTTTGAATAGTTTTTGAACAGCAGTAAATGTGGTGCCATAATTTTCTTTCCTTGTCTTTCAGTTTTTTAAAATATGGATAATAGATGATTCTACCCAGGATCGTGAATGGTCAGGCATGAAGGGCAAGTGATGACTTCCATAAAGCTATGCAAAATGCACATGTATATAAAAATGTGGATCCCAGGGATGTAGATTAACTGAACAGTATTTTTTTTTAAAAGCACTTGCAATCACTGACTGACTGATTTGCTGTGTATTTGTGTGGGAGGGGAAATAGGACTACAGTTGGGTTGTGTGAGAAAGCACACATGTAAAACACTGCCAGTTGCATTGTACTGTTTCTGTAGAATAACTGGATTAACAGGCTCTAACTGTTCACGGGTAGCCCAACTACTACCTCCAAAACTTATGCACTGGAATATTTTGGTATTACTTTATGCCTATGATACAATTATGCTATTGGGTTGAAAACAGCTCTTGCCAGATTAGCTGACAATTAATTATCAGCAAACCAAGGTTTTGGCAAACATTCAAGAATCAAGGCCTGGTGTATAAAAGGGAAAAATCTAGAACAGGTAAACAATTTTAGATATCTGGGAGATGACACTTCAGGCGTCTGGCTTGAAGGTGGAATGTTGTAAATATGCTGCAGATTTAGGGGAGAGATCTGTCCACAATATAATCAAATTTTTCTGCACACAGGGGGCCTATTTTGTACCAGTTTCCTACAGATTGTTTCAGACAAAAAACAAAGGCATAAATGTTTTATGGAATATGGTCACCTGCTTCTTGTTTTATACTGCTAGAGAAGGTGCAATTCTTCAGGTTCCCAAATATGTCCCTAATTCATTGGTTTGGTTAGAAACAGGCTTGCTGAAGGGTGAAACAAGATTTGGCCTCTCATCTACTTGGTTATGGTTAAAATTAATTTTTGACCCAAATGTTCTGTTACCACTGAGCCTGTGTGACAACTTTAAGTCTAAATGGCAAAATACTATTGAAAGCAAATTTGAAAGTCTTCATTTCTCCTTCTACCCCAAGCTTTTCTTGACCAAGCAAAGCAAAGTATAAGACAAAGGACCAAAGATATAGAACACCAATTGGATTTTTCAAGATCACTGATGTTCATAGGATCTCCTAGTTGTACATATATCCATACTTCAGCTGCCAACTTTTCCTTTTTGGAAATAAAGGGCTATTGGAGGGCATTCATGTAAGAGGGACATTTCACCAAGCTAAGCTCTCACCAAGGTGTTAAGGGACAATTTGCCCACTCCAATGACACACAGTCACTCTCTCTTTGTTAAAAGCAAATCAGTGGCCACGAAGGAGAATGTTTTGGAATTTTTGGATGTCACTGGAAAAAGGTCTCACAAGCATTGCATTGGACAGAGTGACAGAAATGTAATATTTGTGGCCAATACTGTGATAATGGTACCAAAGGGATTCAAGCCATTGTTCTAGGAAAAAACTCCCCAGGCATTATTTGTATCTTGTTCTCTCCACAACTGGAATCTCGTGTTGTGCATGCTGCAGACAATTTTGGCCAGGCAAAGAATTTTTTTTGTAACATTACATCACCTTTATTCATTTTTATCCTTGGTCTTGCAGCATTTGCCAAAACTGACCCTGAAAGCTCTGTCTCAGACATCTTGCAATGTGTCATGTTGGAGTAGGTGCTGTCAAATCAGTTTTGCTGACTCTCTCTTCATCATTATGGGTACATGCAGGTAAAAAGTATATCTGGTCATCTTTGCAGCCAATTAGGGCAGGCACTCAAGGCTCTTAACAGTTTAAAAAGATAATGTGACTCAATTTTTAAAATAGTACAAACAAGAGGGGACCTGTAAGACTTGCACAGAGGAATCCCTTCTCTACCCCATTATTGAGCCTCATGTTGCTCCAAGCCTCACTATCAAATTGGCCCACAGTTGGCTATTAGATATTTAGATATATAAAGATTTGGATTGTGATATTTGTTGTAGGATCCAATTAGTTGTTCCAAGGTGCAACTCTTGGTGTAAAAATTGACTGACTGACTGACTGACTGATTGATTCGGTTTGTATCCCGCCCTCCCCTGGAGGGCTCAGGGTGGCGTACATAACAATAACATAATAACGTAACAATAACATTCAATATATTACAATAAATAGTTAACATCAATAAAGATGGGCAATAAAGTCAGCAAATAGCAGACATCACAACATCATACATTACAAATCATAATATACCATCAATAAATTGGAAAAACATCAATAGGCATAACACAATAGGATACAATATAATAATATCAACAAGATAACAATCATAACAATATACCTAACAAAATCAGTAAATATCAATAAATATTGCACAATTATTTTTAAAAAACAACAATAATTCTAGCCCAATAACAGTTCAAAATACAGGTAGAGATGGCGACTTCTTCAAAAACGAGAACTACAAATACAATCTAGTTCTAACTATCTAGACAGTCTATAGCCGTGGTGGCGAACCTTTGGCACTCCAGATGTTATGGACTACAATTCCCATCAGCCCCTGCCAGCATGGTCAATTAGCCATGCTGGCAGGGGCTGATGGGAATTGTAGTCCATAACATCTGGAGTGCCAAAGGTTCGCCACCACTGGTCTATAGGGTGGTAGGGCAATGGCTAAGCCTAGCGCTAACTTAAAAATAAGAACAGTCACTAACTAAGCTTAATACATAAACATATTACCCTAACTCTAACTCTATAAACAACTAAGAATATAACAACATTACTACTTAACAAACAATTAAACTAGCTAATGCAATCAAAGTCTCTAACAGCTGTAAGAACCAACCCCAACCCTCCCTCACAGTCAGCACACCCAGTAATAGTAACACTGAACTCTGTTCTCTATGGGGTCTGGTAGTCCGCCACCATGTTTTTGCCATGACTGTTGAGTAAGAGATTTGGGTGCATGATAGTTCCAGTACAATAGTTCAGAGCAAAACAGTTCCAAGCATGATGGTCCTTTGCATTCTGTGGGAGCCCCTGCCACTACCCCCCATTACCATCTGGGGGCTGCCAGCGATGGACAGATGCCCTTCAGCACTCTCACTGCTGGTGGATTGTTGCCGTTGCTGCCCCCATGGGCCCGAATGATGTCACCTGGAAATTTGCCTCATGCAGTCTTGCCCCACCGGCCGCTGCCTGTGTGCCTCAGTCAAATACATGATACATTTCTCACTATTAAAAATATTTTTAATTAACTAAGTTATGGATTCCTTGATCCAGTGCTGAGTGATAAGATTAAGTTCCCCTCCTTCAACCTGACTTCAACCTGATGGTTCTAATTGAACATCTTAGTATGTTGGGCATTGCTTAAACATTTTGGACAGATGTAGATTGGCTTCCCCACTTTCAATGGTGAGAGTGGAGAAACCTTTCCATAGATGTTGAGACTGAGAAAAACACTTTTATTCCTTTTACACAAATGATGCCAAGTTTACTGAATAGTGCATCAAATAAAATTATGGAAGGCTTATTTTCTTCTCTCTGGTTTTATACAAAGTAATATAAGTAACTAATAAAGCACAATTTGGTATGATTTCTCTTTCCCCAGAGTAAGCAAACTGAAATGGAAAAGGAAGTGGTTGAAGAAGCAAAGGCAGAGCCAGTGGGTGGAGCAAAATGGAAGGGATGTTGTTAGAGAAGAGGGCTTCTTTTGCTGAGGGCCCACACACACCTGGAACCAGCCCCAACTGTAATTAACTGTACTTTCTATTACAAAAACATTTCAACTGAGAATTCATTATGTCATCGTCATTATCACTGATGATTTCTACATCAATAGTTATTTATTACAGAAGTCCACAAGAAAGGGCCACTCCAGTAAGCAGAAAAGGCAACCCCCCCACACACAATGGTTGGTGCAGTGGAGGGGACAACCCCTGCATGTTTCACCGATGCTTTGTCATCTATTTGGTTAAAGTTAAATTGGTAATGCATGCATGTATGTATATAACAAGTCTCAAAATATATAGATAAAATGAATATATATATATGGGAGCCAGTATGCATTGCATAAAACCATTGTCCTCACAACTCCATTATTACATACTGTGGAATGTACATGATTGGAATAATAGTTCTTAAACAGGAAGATGAAGTCTAGTCTCCCAGATATACACAAGTTAAACAAATCACTAATAGTGCAATCCTATCTCTAAACCAATTGAAACTCAAACTCATCTTTTATTTCAGTGAATTTAAACTGGCATATAACTGTGCACAGGATTGCACTGCAAATCACTATTGTACTCTGCACGCAGTGATTTCTCTTCCAGTATGGTCTCTTCAACTCTATGATTTACTATGGGCTGTCTAGGACACTGGGTTCAGAGGCTGGACTAAGGAGCTGGGAACAGCCCCTGAGGTCATAGTTGAGAAAATCTGGGGGCAGTTGGACAGCATAGAGGCAAAAAGGCAGGTATGGGCAGGAGCTGAGAAAGTTCCATAACCCCTCCTCAGGGAAATTGTACCTGTACATACCACACTGTGCCAATAAAAGTGTGATGTGGCAGCTAAGAAAGCTAATGTGATTTTGGGCTGCATCAATAGGATTCTAGTGTCTAGACTGAGGGATGTAATAGTATCACTTTAGTCTGTGTTGGTCAGACCTCACCTGGAATATTGTATCAAGTTCTAGACACCACAAATCAAAAAGGATATTGACAAGCTGGAACAAGTCTAGAGGAGAGCAACCAAAAATGGTAAAAGGTCTGCTGGATTCCATATGAAGAGAGACTTAGGGAGCTGGGTATCTCTAGAAGGGAGAACAAAAGGTTAAGGAGTGACATGATAGCCATGTTTAAATATTTGAAGGGATGACATGCTGAAGAGGGAGTAAGCTTGCATTTTTTTCTGCTGCTTCAGAGACAAGGACAAGGAGTCATAGGTTCAAGGTGCAGGAAAAGAGATTCCACCTAAACATTAGGATGGTGACAAAAGGAGGGGAAACTGCACCTGGGACATGAAATGCCCGTGTGCCCCCTCCTGCCCCCAACAAGCCCATCCTTCCCCCGACACCCCCTTACCTTGATACGTGACTGCAATGGTGGCACCCGGGGTGAGCCACCCCAGATGTCTCCATTGCAGCTCTGCCTCTGCATTAGGAAGAACTTCCTGGTGGTAAAGGCTGTTCTGTTTGTTTTGATTTTACCCATCCCAAAGTCATTATTTAGTTGTTTAGTCTTCTGAGTGGGACTGAGGTAGCCCTAGCTTCAATCTCCAGCAGATCCTCCTAAAAGGATTAGACAGCAGATGATTTGGAAGACTTCCACCCAAATCCCTGGAGAGTTACTTCTAGTCACAACGATGACCAATGGTCAGATTCACTGTAAGACAGCTTCGTGTTTTAGGTTGGATTAATGAAGAACCATTTCCATAATTTTTTTCAGACAGAGAATCTCTGACCTCTCAAAGCTAGTACTGAACGACAGTAAATAATATCCATGTATGCAGTGGTGTGATTCAAATAATTTAACAGCCAGTTCTGGTGGTGGGATTCAAATAATTTAACAACTGGTTCTGCTGAAGAGATGCAAACCTGCTGAATCCCACCACTGCATGTATGTCTTCTGCATTCTGCCTACTTTTGGCTACAACTGAAGTTTCAAGACTGAATTAGATTTTGTTTCATTCTTGTAGTCACTTAAGTCCAGAGAGAGAGTCAAACAAAATGCCTCCTCTACTTGCTTTATCTGAAAAATAAAATCCTTACCAAGCCAAACTGAATTATATAGCATTTCCAAAAGACAAGTGCTTTCCTCGGGCAGCAAACCTTGCTCCATGTGTTCTGGGGACACTAAATCCATTATTGTCATTGTGTTGTTTAGCAAGGAACTAGTGAGGAAATACTGCCCAGAGAGCCCTGGTTGTGCTTCCCAAAGGCAGAAAAATTTAAATTGCTACTGCAGCATTTTTCTCCTGTTAGATAATCTATAAAATAAATAAAGTTTTTCAAATCACATTAAGCTGGGAACCTTTCATAGTCTTCAGTAAATTCCTATTAAATGGATTTCTCTCTGTAATAAAATACTGCAGCACTAAGCAAATGTGGATTCAGATTAATGAAATCCTCCCAGTAATATGATCATTCTGAACTCACGTTCCTACCCTGTGTCTGTCGATGCCACAGTCAATGTTTACATACACCTTCTGCAATAAAACTTTGACGCTGTTTTCTAAGAATATCACTTTCAAGGATCTAGAAGAATTAGTAAAACAATTGGTAGTTTTATTAGCAATGCAAAGTTTAGAAGAGTGTAAATTCCAAGTGGACTATTTTTGTGGGTCTGGAGCTTGGCTTGAAAGAAACAACATAAAAGATTCATGGCAATTAAAAAACTGGCTGTGGTATGACCTTGAAAAATGTTCCAGTACCAATGGTGTGTTGGTTTAGTATAGACAATTGCTCCAGCTTTTGTAAGGTATCATCCATTCGCCATCAGCAGGCACAGCACTCATCTTATATGTGTGGCTAGCTAAGCTCCCATACTTGTGATTGAGAATTATTGTGATCAGTAGAACATCCATCAGGGCTGGGTGTCTGGAGGACAGCAGCTAGACACATGACAGAGCTGGAAGACAGCAGGGCAGACAGAATAAGGATTCTGGTGGCGGCTTAGTTTCTATCTGCTGGTTAATCTGAAAAACTAGGTCAGAACTAGAAGCTTTGCAGAACCAGATAGAACTTTATTGGTCCCTAGTATCCTCTGAACCTTGCTGCACTGGTACTGCAATACCACTGTTAGGTTATCTGCACTGGTGTTTTCAAGTATAGCAGAAAGAGATCTAACAGTGTCCTCCTCTGGCAAGGTATGATAGTGATACAGAGAGTGAGGTATACTTACCCCACTGCCAGGGCACTCACTCTGTGACCCCAAATCTTTTACAACTTCTTAATTTCCCCTATTTGTATGCCATTAAAGGTTGAATTGAATTGAAATTTCCCTCATAAAATAAGAATTCAAAATGCCAGCTGGGGATGGGGGGGATCTCATCTTGTGAGAGGTGCTATCTGGTCTTCCAGATCTCCCCCCTGCCTAGCAGCACTCTTCCCTCTATCTTTAAACAGTGATGAGACTGTGGAAGTGGGATGCAAGAAGCACTGGATGAATGAAGAGGGAAGGGAGCGTGGTTGGAGTCTACCCTAAAGGACTTGGTGTGAGGCAGCCAGCTAGGTCAGAATTTGGAAACAATGGTCTTGTGTACTGCTTTTTGTTAGTTGGCCCTGATGGGAATTGGACTGTACTCCTTGGTCAACTCCACATGGTCCAAATAGCCCGGGTTGAGCAAGGGAAATATCCCAGTTTGGCCAAGAAGTTCGCACTGGTCCCAGTCCTAAAACGGGTTTGTCCCACCATATTTCCCTCATCCCAGGTTTTTCAAAAACTGCTAAAATCACAATCTTTCCCAAAATCCCGCATTGAACTCGCTTCCATGGGAACACCAGAGAATAAAATTGATTGATTTTTCCTGTCCTGCCACCTGAACTCCCCAGCCTGCCTGACGTCATATCAACTTCATTTCTGCTGAGCCGCAGACCAGCATGGCAGCCCGCCCTTTCCGAAACATTCCCCAAGTTTTCTGCCCTTTGACAGCTCATGCGGGAGCCAGACATGCGAGCCCATATGGGAAAGCATGAGCGCTCGCCCCATTCTCACTTGCTTTCACTAAGTGCTGCTTGCTAACCGGCTGCAGCCTGGCCAGCCCAGTCCTGCAGCTCCAGGCTCACGTTCCCAAAGTATTGGGATTTTACAAGTGTCTGTCACAACTTAGTTATAAAAGGGTTAACTGTTTGTACGTTAATGAGTTGCTGAAATCACTGTTTATGACCTGATCCATTGATTAGCTATTGGTCAGTCAGATAGCCATTGCTTACATGTTAGTGAGCACGTACATCTGAAGTTATAGGGTTAACTCTGTTTCTTTGTTTGAGCAGACACGACACCGGAGAGGAGACACCAGGAAGACAACATCATGTGAGACAGCAAATAGGTAGCAAGATGTAACCAAACATACAGTGATGTAGATGTGTAACAGGAAAGAAAGGATTTATTATTTTATCTCCATGTAACCCTCCCTCATAGTTAGTAAATTCATTTATAAAAAGCAACAGAGAATCTGTCTCTTCTGTTCTACTCTGCTAATAGATAGATAGATAGATAGATAGATAGATAGATAGATAGATAGATAGATAGAGAGAGAGAGAGAGAGAGAGAGAGAGAGAGAATTATACACACACACACACACACACACAACGGGATCTTGGGAGGGGCTGGGAAACTCTTCCGGGAGCCAGGCAAGCGAGCCCATGCAGGAAACATGAGCGCTCACCCCCGTTCCCGCTCGCTAGCCAAACCGCAGCCCGACCAGCCCAGTCCTGCAGTTCTGGGTTCACATTCCCAATGGGGCCGGGAAGCTCTTTCAGGAGCCAGGCAAGCAAGCCTGTGCAGGAAAGCACGAGCACTCGCCCTGTTCCCCCTCGTTCTTGCCAAGCACCACTCGCTGGCTGAGCCACAGCTGGGAGAGCCCAGCCCTGTAGCTCCAGGCTCACATTCCCAACGGGGTCCTGGGAGGGAGGACTGGGGAAGTATTATTTGGTATGTTGGGGGTGGTGGTGGTGAGTGTCTTGTGCTGTGGATTCTTGCACACCTTTAAATGTGGATGGCACATAGTGCTGTGCCCAGTATTGGTCAAACGTTTTTACATTGCATAGCACAACATGCTTGCCATGTTGCTCACTGCACCGGCTCCTTTCCAAAGCTAGGGAAAGGGGTGGTGGTGTCCTGCTTGGTTTTCCTGCGGTTGCTGTGGATCCACCAGTCAGAAGTGTTGCCTTGGGGGGGGGGGAAGAGCCAATCAGAACGCAGCACATAGGGGATGTTCAAGCATGTGTGCTGCATCTGCATTGTAAAAGCAAAAAAAGCCAGGCTTGTGCGAAAGAAATTGGAGTATTTCCTCCCGGTCTTAACTCGACTCCTTCATGGAAACAGGCACCCATGTGAAGGGAGAAACCCGGATAAAATAGACTCAGTTTTTAAATACCAAATGTAACTTGGTATTTATGATGTTGTGCGGAATTGAACCTTGTGACAGCCAAGAGGATTCTGGGTTGCAACCTACCACTTTATCACCTGGCTCCTCTCAGCTCTGTCTCAGCCCACTACTCAGAAGAAAAGGGGTTGAGTGACACAACGAGATACCTGCAAATAAGGAAAATTAGGATAGACTCTGGACCTCCATCTAATACCTCTGATTCAACACCCAGGAGTTACCAAAGTATAGGATACCCCACATCTTGCTTGAGTTATCTGCTTGAGTTTTATTACATTTGTTCCTTCCATTTCAAACTCTTCTGACAGGGTTCTTTTAACTCAATAGTGACCTCAATTTGTGATTTGGATGTAGTTTCAGAAGGTTGCTGCCTGCAGTAGAACAGTTAGTTTCAAGTCCAGGAACACTTTAGAGACAAAATAATAATAATAATAATAATAATAATAATAATAATAATAATAATAATAATAATAATAATAATAATAATAATTCAGAATATAAGCTAGTGATACTCAAAGCTCCATTGGGAACTCTCTCAAAAGCTTACACCCTGAAAATCTTGTTGGTGCCTAAGGTGCTACTGGACTTGAATCTAAATCTGAATGTAGGTTCTAATGCATGCGTGCATGGCTGCCTCTGGGAATTTTTCTTCTTCAGTGTAATAGGTGGGTAAATAACCTTCAGTTTTGTTAGTGTAGGTGAAGGGATTTCTTTTCTGTTTGCATGGCTATAATCCCCAAGTAGTAAACTCTTATCAAGAAGCGCGCTAAGAATGGTGCCCAGAAAGAATTGTGAGCATATTTGCCTAAGGCGAGGTGAATGGCTGAGCAAAGACATTATTCTGCTTTTTCCTATGAGAGCAACATGTCTGCTCTCAGTGCACTGAGCCAAGTCAATGAGCTCTCCAAGATCCTAAGGAACAATGTTGAAAGTGAAGTATTTCTTCAGGATAGTGGGTTTATTAACACCCCTCCCTTCCTGATTTCATGTGTCATGTCATGTAATACAAAATTACTTCAGTTTTAGTAGTTACAGGGAATTATGTGCTTGTCACATTTGTGCATGGAAGAACCGCTTGTTATTTAGGACTGTTGCCTTTAAGATGGCTGAGCTTTGTTTCAGTGATTGTGGACAGTGGAATCATCTGCCCAGGGAGTTGATGAATTCTCCTTCACTGGCAGTCTGTAACAGAGGCGTAGCAAGGGAGAAAAGCACCCAGTGCACTGGTGCGTCCTCCACCCTGCCCCACCCTGGAGCGCCCCTGCTTTGGAACACCCCATCCTGCCCCCATAATGCCCTCATCACACCCCCACAGGGGTGCGCGCCTGGTGCTTCGTGCACTCCCCCGTTCCCTTGGAGCTACGCCTCTGGTCTGTAGGCAGTAGCTTGGTTGTTCTAGGCTGATCTTGTTTTGAACAGGGGGTTGGACTAGATGGCCTGTATGGCCCCTTCCAGTTGTATGATTCTTTTGCCTGCTGCTAATCTGATATCCATGAAGTGCCCCATTTTGACCTTGAGAGTGATCTCTTGAGTATTTGGTGCTGGCATCTCTAGTCTTTTCAATAGCTGAACATGTTAATTAGTCACTAGATCCTGATGGGTTCCAGTTTTGCTATGCAGGCTGGTGAGGTTAAAAATATTAGTTTGGCCCCAGCTAGGTGCTCTTTGACTTTTACCCCTTATTCTCAGGTGACTGCCTCATTCTACATGGGCTGCAGCATCACTTTTGGAAAACACAGCAAACATCTGGGATTGGATGTTAGTACTTATGGGTCTTGGAGATTAAATAGATAGAATATCAGTTTATACAGTTAGAGATCAGAAAGTTTTATAGCTGTTAAGGAATATTGCTTTGCTTGTAGTTATCTGAGAGTACTCCAGCTTTATTTTAACTCTATCTGCCATTAAACTTTAACATTTCCATATATAATTGAGCAAGCCTAAAAGGTGGAGATGACTCACTTCCAGCCAATCAACTTGCTCATCTCACTTCCAGCCAATCTGCATGCATAGCTCACTTCCAGCCAGTCTCCACACACACACACTTTTTTGGGTGGGGCTTACACAGAATCAGTAAAATACCAACCCAAACAAACAGTGGAATTCAGCGGTTACTTGCTCTATACACAGTGCTTAGCTTCTGAGATCTAATGAGACTGAGCTTCATTGTAATTTATATTAATAAAGGGCTGTGGCCTTGAGAGGGAAAACCCCGCCTAATGGGGGGAAAACCGCTAGAGCTCCCCCAGGGGCCAGAAGAACTCTCCCATTGGTGCAGAGAGAGGGGGCCTCTCGCCCCGCACTCCTCTCAACCTGAACCGTCAAGCGTCCACCCTGCTTTCTTGACGCCATAGCCAAAGTACTCGCCACCAAAGCTGAACTGCTAAGACCACAAACACCCGCTCAGTTCACTTCCAGGCGTCAAAAATGGGCCGGAGCAACCGCGTGCTGCCTTGATATTGCCCACATGCGCCAGCACGCTCATTGCCAGGTGGTGAGGCGCGGCCTCCCAGCCTACCCAGAGACGCACATGTCCCTCCTCTTGAGCTCTTACAATGTGCTCTGCCCCCTGTCACAATTATGGGCCTAGTTGATTCTAGTGCCGTGATTTAACAACAGCGAGCTGAGGAGGCTGAAGATGGTTTCCAGTTTGTGCAATTATTTGTGCAATTATTTGAAGGAGGATTCTCAAATAAGGAACTAGGAAATGTTAATAAGGAACAGGGGACCAACTTCAAGCTCCTAACAAGGTGTAATCTAGAGCTTCGCTTCACAAAGGATGGGGTGAAGACTTCCACAAAGCCTTTCTCTAAGCCTTAGGAACCCTCCTCCAATTTAAAGTGGAAAGTCATTCAGTGGTTTATGCAGACCCTTCTCCAGCAGAATCTGTTTTGCTCTAGGTGTGCATTAAGGGCAGTCAAGACACGTTGCTTCCAACTTATGGTGGCCCTATGAATTAATAATCTCTAGAACAACCTATTGTTAACAGCATTGCTCAGCTCTTGCAAACTGAGAGGGTTGTGGCTTCCTTGATTGAGATAATCCATCTCATATTGCGCCATCCTCTTTTCCTGATGCTTTCAACTTTCTTAGCATTAGTCTTTGTTTACAAGACATGTTAATGATAGGATATTTTGGGGGACATTGATTCATAGAGTCACCATGAGTTGAAAGTGACTTGACAGCACTTCACACACAGCATTATTGGTTTTTTTCAGCAACTCTTGCTCTAGCTACACTTTAGGGAAAAACTGGTTAGCCCGAGGCAAATCAAAATAGCTTTATGACACTTTAAAGATCAAGCAATGCAGGTATCCAGGAAAAAAGAGGAGGATGAGGATGGAACTGGTGATGTGGGACCAAGGAGGGAGGAAACACAGGACGGACTGGCCTCATCGGTGGGCAACACTAATCCACCAACAGTTTTCTAGAGCCCGTTGTATTTGTTTGTCCTATGGGGTTTACGGTTAGTATTTTATAAAGCCAATGAGTAGAACACTGTTTGCTTTGAGAATGCCCCCTCCTCACAGCAATGAACTGGATGGAGTGCTAGGTCTTTGAGAGCTCTTGACCTTACAAATTAAGGGAACCCCAGCATTGCCTGTCAGGAATCTGAGTTTCAGTGCTCAGAGCTACGACATGAGATTGCTGGTTCATACATGTGGTTATGTAACAAGCAAAAATATGAAACTACAATTGTAACTGCAGAGTCCAAACATTGTAATTCTTGTCAGAAAGCAAGCTAGGTTTTAAGGTCAAAAGTTAAACACTTTCATAAAATCACAGAAGTGGAAGGGCAATTGTGCAATCACTTGAAATAGAAAAGGGAATGTTTAGACTTAAATAATGTCTGGGAGAAATCATGTAGTCACCACTTATTCTATTCCAGATGCTTTCCCCATCTTCCCAGGACATTTTTTGACATGAGGCTCAATGACAGGATCACCCAACATGTTTATTATTTGACTTGGCAATCATTCTGTTCTTTGGAACTGGCTTAAACACTGGTTGGAATTGTGGGGATAATACTTCTACAAATATTTTAGTTCTTTTTTTGAGGACTCTGAAAGTTACCATTGGAAATGTTGAGTCATTCTGTTAGAAGACCCAAATCCAAGGGTTTTTTTTTACACCTTTGTTCAGGTTCTAGCTGAGTTCATTCTTTGGCGTGCTGGTTTTCTATTTGAAGTAAGATTTTGTTCACTTTAGAGCATGCAAGCCCTGAACTGGATAGTCCCAGGCTAGCCTGATCTCATCAAATATCAGAAGCTAAGCAGGGTTGGTCCTGCCTTGAATTTGAATACAAGATCTCCAAGGAATACTAGGGTCATGACTTAGAGGCAGACAATGGCAAACCACCTCCAAACATCTCTTGCCTGGAAGCTCCTACAAGTCAGATGTAAAACTTATGAGTCAGCTGTGACTTGACAGCACACACCCACACAAATACAAAGTAACATTCATAAATGTGATCTCCAGCCTGCAGCTTGAAGCAGTGGCACAGTCAGCCTTCTTTTGTAGACATGCTGCCAGATTTCCAAGTTAGGTTTCAAGGAAATGATTGGAAATTGAGGAGCTGGAGCCAACAGAAATGGAATATATGGGGTGTGTGTGTGGGGAATGGAATACTTTAAAACAAGATCCATATGTTCTGTTTTCTGGATGAGCTTCATTCTTCCCTGACCCTGTTACTTCTGCAGTTCAAATGACACATGAACCAGATTGCCTCTGCATTGTTGCTGTTCAACACATTAATATAAGTAATTTGGTGCTTTAAAAATATAATCAGTTTCTTAGGGTTGAAAAATTATTCTCAGGAGATGAGTCCAGTAGACCCTTAGAGACCAACAAGATTTTTGAGGTGTAAGCTTTCAAAAATCCAAGCTCCCTTTGTCACACTATGAGCAAGAGTCGGTACTGTTTTGCCCCCCCTTTGGTCGCCCCCCCTTTGGTCACCATCATCATGTTGGGTAAAATCTAGACCCCTCTCTCCAGTGCATTTGCCCAGAGCCAGTCTTGCAAGGGGTTCACTCAGTAACATGCCATGGAGCTAAACAAGTGGGTAAGGACCTGTGCAGACTTAAAGAATATGAGTCTCTCAAGTTATGCAACACTTGATTTCTACAAGGCACAAACTCAGGGTATTGCAAACTAGGCACACCAAGGAAAATAAAAAGACGAGTTCTAACTGAAGTACTCACAATCTAGGTTGCATTTAGATCTGGATAGATGCATGATTCCTCCCCCCTGGTCCATCTGTTCCCCCTTTTCCCACAGTGCCCTTATGGATGAGTTCCTAAGCAAGAAGATGCCAAGCAGAAAAAAATAGAAGGAAGCACCAAACAAAGGATCAGCTCTCCCAAATGTACTCATAAAAACATAAGAAAAGCCATGTTGGATCAGATCAAGGCCCATCAAGTCCAGCAGTCTATTCACACAGTGGTCAACTTTGATACCTCTAGAAAGCCCACAAACAAAACGACCGCAGCAGCATTACCCTGTCGGTGATCCACAGCCCCTAATATAATAGGCATTTTCCTCTGATACTGGAGAAAATAATTATGCATCACAACCAGTATCCATTTTGACTAGTAGCCATGGAAAGCCCTATCCTTGTGAACATGTCCACTCCCTCCTTAAGACCTTCCAAGTTGGCAGCCATCATTACATCCTGGGATGGGGAATTCCACAATTTAACTATGTATTATGCAAATATCTCTTTTTGTCTGTTTTGAATCTCTCACTCTTCAGCTGATGGACCCCATGAGCTAGTATTATGAGAGTGGGGGAAAAACTTCCTGTCCATTCTCTCCGCACCATGCATAATTTTATAGACCTCTATCATGTCTTCCGTTGTGTATGTGTGATAAGTGCCCTATCCTTTGTCCTACTGTTAACAGCCTTGCTCAGGTCTTGTACACTGAGGGCCATGGATTCCTTTATAAAGTCAATCCATCTCATGTTGGGTTTTCCTCTTTTCTTGCTGCCTTCAACCTTGCCTAGCATTATTGTCTTTTCCAGTGACTCTTGTCTTCTTATTATGTGACCAAAGTACGACAGCCTAAGTTTAGTCATTTTTGCATCTGGGGACAGTTCAGGCTTGATTTGGTCCAGAACCCACATCTTTTTTTAAAGTGGTCCGCAGTATCTATAACACTGTCTTCCAACACCTCATTGCAAAGGAATCTACTTTCTTCCTGTCAGCTTACTTAACTGTTCAGCTTTCACACTCGTACATAATAACAGGGAATGCTGTGACATCAGTTAAATTGATCTTGTTTGCCAGTGACATATCATTACACTTAAGAATCTTTTCAAGCTTCTTCATGGCTGCCCTTCCTAGTCTCCTTCTGATTTCTTGGTTGCTTGTCCCTTTTGGTTGATGGTAGAGTCAACGATTAGGAAGTCTTCAACAATTTCCATTTCCTCATTGTCCACCCTGAAGCAGAGTAATTCTCCAGCAGTCATTATTTTTGTCTTAATGTTCAGCTGTAAATGGACTGGGACATAAGGAGAAAAATCTCCATTCCAATGTTATCTGATGATGGAAAGTTTGACTCTCAAAAGATTATACCTCCTTATTGGATTGCAAGGTGCTACTGGACTTGAATCTAGCTGTCCTACTGCAGACTGACACAGCTATCATCAGAAGCTATCTAGGGAGATGAGTTTGTAACATCACAAGGCTTCAGCCTGTCAGTAAAGTGCACAGCCAGATCTGACTGCAGACAGGCAGGCCTGTTTTCTGTGAAGCTGATCCAGAGAGAAAATTTCATGTTTCACCGCAAAGTGATGAGTGTTTCTAGAATATGGACACTATTTTTTTTAAAGTGCATCTGTATCTTTTTTTTTTTACAGATCTATTGCTGAGAACACTATCCTGTACAAAGTTACACACTTCAGAGTATTCAAGTAGTTGGCTTAACAGTGCTTTAGATTGTGACAAGTGTTTATATAATGAGGGAAATGGAAGCTGAGGAAACAGAGAGGACTGTAACACTTCAAGTTGTAGGAATGCTGGGACATCTGTCTTTTGCGTTGTTTTTTTTCACCAAATGGCTAAACATTGTTCCCGATGCTAAAATCTGTTGTCCCATCCTTAATGAAATCTGAAATTGCTCCCCTGAGCAAGATAGCTGAGTAGCTAAATGCACTCTCAGTTTCTAGCTGAAAAATGTAACCTGAAAGTGAAACTCTTTGCAAAGAAAGTTTGACAGCTTGACAGAAAAAAACCCAAGCTATTGCAGTAAATTCAGGGACCTGAGTAAGCAAAGCTGAAGTGACCTCCCCTTACAATGAGCATTTTCAGATGGTGAAATATCTCACATGCCCCAGTTCACTCACAGAACAAACTAGCATAATTTATCTTCTGGAGTGAAAGGAGCAAAGAATGCTGCTTACGTGGGCGTTTTGCAAAAATACCTGAGCAGCAGACACCTGAAGTAAAAGCTTTTTGCCCAAAGAGTCCTTAGCTATTGAAGCTGAGCTCCCTACCTTTGCCTGCTTCAAACATTTGAGAGTAACGAGAGATTATGCAATAAAGTGAGAAAAGAGTTTCAATAGTAGCCTCACATGACGCTGAAACAGGAAGTGCTGCTCTGTGAATATTAATGATTGTTTGGAAGAACAAGATAAGGACAGCAAAAGTCTTCATGTACCATGATCCCAGTAGCAAGGACAATTTTAAAACTGCAAATTAAATACAGATATGTGGTAAAACAGTTACACTTATGGACAATTTTCATCTTTTGGATACCTCTGGGAGGGGCCAGAATTTAATCCCCCTCATTCATAAAGTTCATTTTTGTTCATGTATAGATGTTTGTTTGTACATACATTATTTATAGGTAAATAGGGAGTGGGGTTAGTGCTTTCAGAGCCCCCTATTTATTATCTGTGCTAATTACCTACTTCCTTTTATTGCTTATGAGATAATTCTTGGACTGGATTCTACATGGAGATCAAACAAGATCTTTTAATTGAGATCAGATGTTAATTGTGTGTATGGTATTCAGTATAAGACATTGAGAGAGCAAAGCAAGCCCCATATTACTATATGTTGTGCATCCTAAGGAAAGTGATTTTAGGATTGCAGCCGTAGCCTAGTTTCAAAACTTATAAGGAATCTTTGAAGGAAACAACTCTTCTGTCTTTCTACCATGTAAAAATAAAGGATAAATAATGGCAAAACAAGCAGAACTGCAACAAGATCAGCAACAGCACAGGAAGGAAGCAGCAGTACGCAGCTGAAAATTAAAAAGCAGCCAGCCTCCTTCCCCACCCCCACCCCCCAAAAAGATTCCCTGGAAAAGCTCCCTCTTTCATAAACACCTACAGGTAAAGGTAGTCCCCTACGCAAGCACCAGGTCATTACTGACCAGTGGGGTGACATTATTTTGTCATAGCCTTTTCTAGTCATCTAACCCCCAGCAAGCTGGGTACTCAATGTACCAGCTTGGAAGGTTAGAAGTCTGAATTAACCTTGACCCTGCTACCTGCACCCGACTTTCTCTGGCATTGAACTCAGGTTGTGAGCAGAGCTTTGGCTATAGTATTGCAGCTTACCATGCTGTTCCACTGGGCACCTCCCAACACCTACATGCCAACAGAAATGGAACAAGATGCAGCTCCCTAAGGAGTGAACTCCCCAGGAAGGGAGTTCTACAATCTTGGTACTTCTGGGGGAGGGAAGGGGAAAAATACAGATTTAAAAACTAGACTTTAATGTATAATAAAGTATTAAAGATTTTGAACATGTAGAAATGTGTTTCATTATGTGTCTTATAAGAATTTAAGCATGCTTATCTCTCTTTACGCATAAGTAGAAGCAACTCGCAACATTTTGTCTAATTAAAAAAGGCCAGCACACATTTCAATTCTATTTTATTCACATTCCCCCAGTGGGCCAGAAGCTGCAGGAAGAAGATAGTGAACATGGAGGGTTTTCAAATGGTTTAACTGTTTTCATTGTTCTTGTTTTAAGTGAATGCTGTCCAAATAAAACACTTGTACTATTTCAATCGTTTCCTCTTTCAGCAGTTCAGTGCGCCAGGACATATTTTATCTATTGATCTGAATTTCTGTACAGTTTATTAAACTTGAAGAAGTTTTCAAAGCCGTTTTTAACTTTGAGACAACTACCATTTAACAATCACTGAAACAGCTGATCTTAAATACCAGAACATCAAAACCTCAGCAACCTAGCTGCTGCCAAACACTCAAGTGGTAAACAGTTTCCGTCCTTGTTCCCTCTCATTACCCAATATCAAATGTATGCATAGTCTTTATTTGCTCTGGAAGAAGATTATCAAGTGGGACAAATGACCATCCTGGAGTGGAGGGTGTGTGTATGTGGGTGCTGTTAAGTCACAACTGACTTATAGCAACCCTTGCAATGGACACGTGGAGGTGGTTTGACATTGCCTGCCTTTGCATTGTGACCCTGGTATTCCTTGAAGATGTCCCATATAAATTCAAACCAGGGCAGGCACTGCTTAGCTTCTGAGGTCTGATTCAGGGCTGAATGGAAGGAATTCAATAATACATAAATAAATAATGAATGTTGCAGGCATGATCTCACAGGCATATCTTAAAAAATAGCAGTTCATGTGAAAATTGTTGAATTTTGCTGTTTTTTTCTGACCAGCTTAATTAAAGACCATACACAGATTCCAAGATGACAACTTTCAGCCTTAATTGTCATTGCAATTAGACAGATAGCTGTTATGAATCTATTTATTTCTAGGTTCCAAAGGTCAAATGAGTAAATCATGTTAAAATATTTTGTTTTAATTTTGCATGTTATGTGTATAAGTTCTGAATCGTGAGTTTTTATATACAGGGAGAAAATCCTATGGATTACCTTTAAAGCTGCAAGTAATTTTGTCTATCTTTGTTATCACTTCATTTAGTTGCGGAGTTCCAAAGGAAGGCTTGTATACCAATGAGAATAGTCACTGTGAAAGAAATGAGGATAGTTTCATTTGTACTTCTTCATATTGCGTGCCCTTGTTTCATGCAAAAAGCTGAACCTGCAAAGTCCGTAAATAGTCTTATTTAGCCTCATTCATAGGTGTTACCATGAGAGAGAAAGACAGCATAAATAATGGATTTGAAATTAAGCTCTTATACACTACACCACATTGATAAAGATGTGCAAACTAGGTTTGTACTAACTAAACAGATCCCACCTCCACCCCCACTCCCAGTTTCCTTTCCCTTAGAAGATTTTCAGAGCTGTGGTTCCATTGGAAAACAAGGTCTGGAACCTCAAATGAGAAAAGAGTTCTGAATGGATGGAGCTGTAGAGCGAAAGTTGGGGTGGGGGTGGGGTATGAACGGAATTAATCACCTTTCCTTCTCCTGGCTCTACTTCCTGCTTCTTTCTTCATTTTGCAAAGTATCTCCTCGCAACTTTATTGTACAACTGAGAAATAGCAGTTGAGATTTGGGAACATGTAATTTTACCTTAGCACTCCACCATCTATTCTCATTTCCCAAAGCCTTATGAGTACACCTTGGGCTCTGTAGATCTTAGAGACTGAGTCTGGAAGATAGACCTTAGAGACTGAGCTCAGAGCAGGACACAAAAGAGGAGACAAAAGTAAACCAACACTATCATCTTGAGACCTCATTAAGTTTGTCAACTTTATGCCTACAAGATTACATTGTGGGAGATTTGCTAGGAGTTGGGCCTGAATCTCAGGACCACAACACTTTTTAATGGATCCCTTCTGGCCCTCCCTAAAATGTTGATTCTAATATTCAAGGGTTTGAAGTAGCCAAGGAAACCAAGCACCTGTTAGCGGGTGGTGCCCTCCTATGTAGTTCTGAAGTGCATGCTGTACACGCAGTCTCTGTTGTGTGACTACATGGGCTACAACCTGGAAGGAAAAGTTCAATTATCAAAGGTTATACAACCTTAAAGTTTTTGAGCTAGTAAAATTTTTTTTAAGTGGTGAGATTTATGAATAAATCATAAAAGGCGGGAGACCTGCAGCTCCTGCAGCCCATAGGGTACTCATGGTAGGATCTCAGACTGTTGTTATTTAATAGTCAGCTGCACAATACATCAGAGATCCCTGAACCATCTCCACCTGAAATATTGTTAAACTCTTTTGTCCTAATAATAAAAAACAATGCTGATTTCTACCCAGAATTTGTACTCAGTTATGATTCAAGACAAACTCCATGGAAGAAGTATAGAAAGCTATATCAAACATGGGATGGGGCAACTGTTCACTTTAATTATATTACCCCTGGCTTATACAAGGAGGGGAGAGTTCTGAATCAGACCCTGAGATTTCCCAAAGGTTAGCAGAGAAGCAATCCATTTTGTGGTGCCAAGGTGAAACATATAAGGGGAGGTTTGTATGAAGGCAGCAAAGATTAACTTCAGGCAGCAAATAAGAATCAAGAAAGGTATGGAGTTAATTTGGATAAGGGAAAGGTGTGAGGTTGTGATAACAGGAGAAATATCATATCAGAACCAGCTCATGTGCTTCCTGAAGTGGAAGCAGTTTTCACCCATTTTTCCATAGCGGATTGGTCGGTACAAACAGGCTGTACATGTATACAACAAATAGTCCAGCATCAAAAGCAATTTTCTCCCCAGTCATTGTGCATAAAACTGAAGGAAAGTATGAAACAGCTGGATCACTATTACATGTGACTGGCAATATATGGTTCAATATTTTATCCAAGATTTATCAAGTTAGTGAAGTGGGAAGGCTTCCAAGCATGGGACTTCCAGTGTACATTTGATCAACAGGCCCTATGTGAACATGGGGACACAGTGTGATATGTAGTTAGGCCCTAAGTCACCAAGCAAAGACAGGAGACACTCTGTACTAGCCAGTGGGTGGTTTCACCTCATAGATATGCTGCAGAGACAAAATTCACAACAAACTGCTGGGGTTGAAAAGCAAAAGGCTCATCCTTTTGGCCCATGACTCCATCCCTTTCATGAGCTGACCAAGCCTGTAACCCTCGGGCCTCCCTGCCATTTTGGACAACAGTGGGTGGCTCTGTGGTGTAAGTCAGAGCCATGTTTCACAACAAACTTCTTCAGTTTAGCCTCTGGAGCATTAAAAAACAAAACAAAAACAGAATCTTGTAGCATCCATAACACAGAATTATTAAAAGAGAAGATTCATAGACTAGAGTCCATTTCATCAGACACTTCCATTTCACGTATCTGATAATGGGGCTCAAGAGTGGAAGTTTTGTTGCTCACTTTTTACAACAGTTCTTTAATTACACAGTAAAAGAACAGAATTCACTAGCTAAGCTGTGCTTTCCTAGAGAAGAAAATTATTATGGTTTGACTACAAGATGTGATACAGCTTTGTAGAATGGACGGTGTTCTCAGATCACCTAATCTGAGTACCACGACAAAGACAGTACACAGTACACAGTACACAGAAGACCCATACCTGTTTATGAGACAGGAGGAGAACAGTGAAAGTGTTAGGAACTGCACTGCATCAGAAATACCCTAGAAAGAATGACCTATTCACCCATGCATCCCTCAAACCCATGGCACAAGTGAATGTGCGAACTGACTGAAGTGAGAAGCACAAAGTCTGAGGAGATGCAAAAATTTCATATGGGTTGCATTCGCCTGCTAAGGATCAGCAAAAATAAGGTATTGCTTCATGTTTCGCAAAAGGTCAATTCCTACATGCACACAGGCTTTCTTGCTTTCTCTCCAAATATTTTAAATTGTGTGACAGAACGTAATATGTGGAAAGGTTTCACCGGAAAAGTGCATCCAGTTCCACTTTCACTGCCTCCTTAATGCCACTCTCAAGGCTTGCAAATGAGAAACTGTGTTCTCATGTTACAGTGAATGCACATACAATTTGCTTGTACATGTCTTTTATAAGTAAAATTCAACACATTAACTTTACAAATGAAACTAGGCACAAGCACCTAGATAAATCTGAGATTTAAATAACATGTTCAGTTGTACATGCTTTGAATGTAGGTAATATGAACACGGCTCAACGCAGATATTAAAAAATCAAGTGTACATTGTACATGTGTTGTATGTGCATTCAAAGTGATGTGTGAACATGGCTTAAAAGAGAAACAAAGGTGCATTCATGAAGACCATTTCAGAAATCACAGCCCAATTCCACTAAGATTCTGTGCTTACCTTTAGAATTGAGTAAGCCTCATTAAATGGGGTTATGAGGGGGGGCAGCAGCTGGGAGGGTCGACAATATAGACACCCTCGACCCTGCCCATGTCAATGAGAGCGGGGGGGGGGCGTTGAAGTTATGTATACTTATTCTTAGATTTTTCATCACTATTGAATGTTTCTGGATTTGCCTTTCAAATTCCCCCTCCAGCTTCTACATTTGCCTCTCACCCCAACATCTGGATCTGCTTTTCCCCCTCAACTTTTGGATCTGTCTATCATCCCCTCCCAACTTCTGGATCTGCTTCTCACCCTCAACCTCTGACTGATCTGCCTCTCACACACCCAATTTCTGGATCTGTGTCTCCCTCCCCAGTTTTTGGATCTGCCTCTCATCCCCAAACATCTGGATCTGCCTCTCATCCCCAACTTTTGGATCTGGCTTGCCCCTCCCCCCCAACTCCCAGGGCTGCAGGGGACAGAGGCTGGTGTGCTCTGGGAGCAGGAAGAGGAGGCATGGTGGCTGGCATTGTTGGCAGAAAGGTCAGGTGAGATCCAAGCTCACTGCTGCGCCTGCTGCCCTGAGAGCCCACCCTCTGGTGGACCATCTACAAGCCCAAGGGAGAGGTGGGTGGGTTGCTGGCAAAAGGAGGCAGAAGCTGGCAGACCCAGGATGCAGAAAGAGGAGGCATGGCAGCTGCCATTGTTGACAGTAAGGCCAGGCTAGATCAATCGGGATTGTGGCACTTCCTGCATCCCCCAAGGAATGCCTGGGGCTTGAACTCCCATCCTAACCTGGTTATGCAGCTGCAGATGTGGATAGTAATTTGTATGAGGAAACAGTGTGGTTGATTTGAAATGAAGTTAAAATGTTGAGAGACCTCAAAAATTTGCTACTCAATGATCTGTCATGGAAAGGAAACATTCCAAATCCCTTCTTACCAAAGATCTATCTTGTCTCCTTTGGTTTGGCCATGCTGTTCACTGGAGGACAGTATTTATTTCTGGCTCCTACATCAGTCTTTGCTGCTGCAGCTATCCTGCTTGCCTTCCAGAAGATACAAGCAAATACTTGTCCTTGAAGGCATACCACTTATTATTGGCATGTGTGTTGTGGTGGTGGTTAACCTTTGTCACTATTATATTGTACAAACAACAATATATATTTTGCCTCTTCTCTCTGCAGGTATACTACTTATCATGGATGAGATTGCAGATGTTGCCTGGCCTGCTTTTGCTTCTCTCTTCTTCCTAAATCTTCAGCTCTGTTGTTTCCAAACATTATGTTGCCTTGCTCCCTAGCTATCCATTGTAGTGTGGGGGAATATGCATGTGTGTAGCAAGGCTAGCCTCTGCTTGTGCTCCTTCTGTCTGCAGTATTTGCCTGCCAAGTATTCAAACCAAACATTCGCCACTGAGCAAGCATCAAGGTTCTGCATCTAAGCAGGCAAGAGAATATAAAGGAAATAGGATTCCAAAGCTTGTATAATCAAGAAAGTGAATGGGGATAGTGTTTGGAAAAAGTGGAAATGCTGTGTACAGAAATACCAGTGAGGGCAATCCTTTTCAGCAGTAACAACTGGTAACTTTTCTTGGATGGAGAATGACCCTATCAATTAGCTGAGTGGTCCCCAACCTTTTTTCACTCGTATATCCCCTTGACAATCCATTTCTCTAAAATTGTGCCCCCATATTATCAAAGTGTTTGTAATTAATACAATTGCTGTTATTTAAAATGTATATGTTATAACTGCAAATAAATGGTCCAATAATGGAATGGAAAGCAATGGAATAACAAGATGAACAAACAATGCACATATATTTACAATCAAAAGATACAATAAGCTCAAGTTAATACTTAGCTAACATAAAAACGACATTGCATATACATTAAGTTTTTTACATTTCATTTATTAGCACTCCATCACAGCCTAGGGATACCCACTGCCCTCCTGCACAACATCCTCCCACACCTCCCAAAATTCTTCACCCCCTCGCCCTCTCAGAAAAAAAATCTGTGAAACCACCCTACCTCACACAGGGTCTTCATCAGGCACCTCCACAGTGTGCTGACCCAGCTCACTAATCTTCCAGACACCTTTCACACACCCCACTGAAGCTGCACCTCACTTCCTGCCACTTCCTCTTGGGAGGTAGCATCTGATTGATCCCTTGCCCTCCTGTGTTGATAAAAAAAAAGCTGTGTGCTAGGGGCTGAGAGCAGAGGCATATCGGGGAGAAGAACTAAAGGGGACATTCAAACAAGGTTCATAAAAGCTCAGAAGCTAAGCAGAGTAAGTACTTGTATAGTAGACCACCAAGGAAAACTGGGGTTGCTATGCAGAGGAAGGCAATGGCAAAACCACCTCTGCTCTTCTCTTGCCTTGAAACCCCCATAAAGGTCAGCATGAGTTGGTTGTACCTCAGTGGCACATTTTAACTTTTCTGGGAAGGTTGTATGTTCAATTTCTTCAGTGAGACAGGACTCCACACTTACAAAGTACTCTACAGAAAGGATTGCTTTGGTCCTCACAATGACTCTGTGTGGTTCAATGATAGTCTTAATTGATTAAAATAATGAGGTGCATAGCAGAGTTGGGATTGGAATCAAACCCTCTCCCAGCAATCATTCAGTTAGATCTAACAATCCCCTGAGGACCTGAACGGTCAGGGGCTGTGCTGATAATTAAGAACTAAGTTGTAATGATGTTGTGTTCTTAGTTCAATCATACAGGCAAACATTCAGAAGGACTCTGAGCTTGACTTTAGTTTCAGAGGATAGCCCTGTTGTTATTCAACAGAATACCTTGATTCAACTCCAGTGGGACCTCAGAGACCTACAAGATTTTTGGGGTATGAGCTTTTAAGAGTCAAAGCTCCATTCATCAGAGCCTGGCTATAATTCACCTAGAAGGCCTGCTCCTGAAGAAGGCCCTTTGAAATGAATGTGATGTGCATGAGTACACAGCTGATGGGCTGTGACCTCTGCTTTTATGCAAGATGTAGAATACATGAGGATCTGCTTCTTCATCTTCAAATGGCATAAATGGTCCATGTAAAGAAGTTACTATATGAAAACAGGAGGACTTACTTTTTTTTTCTTGCCCTACAACGTATCCTTTGGGCAACTTTCGCTTGTATAAATAGTCCCAGGAGACCTTTCCTGTTGGAGACATCTGTGGTTTGTCTGAAGCGAAATGTACAGTCCTTCATTTAGCAGGAGAGGTTTTACCTTCTTTCTGATTTGGCTGTAATGCAACTAGATTCCTGGTGTACAGTTTTAAGATATGGCAGGAAATATGGTATATTTTGCACAAAATTGCACAATATTTTAAAATTTACAGATACAAAAATACAATACTGGACTGGGTTATTTCTGATGGTAAAATCTGATCAGTGCTGCACTGCTACCCTCAAATATTACCAAGGTTAAGGACAGACTTTTTAATCATGATGTTTAAAATAATTTGAAATTCATGTTTATTTCTTGCCATCCTTTTTGGCGCTTACATAGCATGTTCTTTCAGTTTCTCTCTCTTTTCTTGATCAGAATGACTAAATTGATATTCGGTGCCTTTTAAAGCCCCTTCCTTGATTTTATGATCAAATAAGGTGTTGGCAGGCCTGAAGGTTTGTCTGCTTTGCCACATTTACATTTCACTCTGGTTACTCTATTTTAATATGATATATTGTCTATTAAGTCTGTTAAGTCAACGTATCAGTTTTCTGTATCAGGCAGCTACATATTGCTGTTAATCTGAGACCTCTTGAACCTTGTCAACTAAACCTTTTGTTTGCCCAATAAAAAGCATCATGTGTGCTGGTTGTCTATTAGAGATCAATGCAGCTGCACTTCTCTTGCAAGGGGGAGAAAAATAAAATCTCTGTGATGGATCTATTTCACTCTACTAAAGACAATGG
Organism: Sphaerodactylus townsendi; assembly: GCF_021028975.2. Taxonomy (NCBI): domain Eukaryota; kingdom Metazoa; phylum Chordata; class Lepidosauria; order Squamata; family Sphaerodactylidae; genus Sphaerodactylus; species Sphaerodactylus townsendi. Next base: position 79,940,757 of record NC_059427.1, on the reverse strand, counting down.
ATTAGTGGGAGAAATCTACCAAATGACTGCTCAAGTTTTGAGTCTCAGCTTTAGCTTTTCTTATACCTTATTGGTCATATGTACTTATTTACATGATTAGAAAATAGCATCTGGATTTGAATGGCCCATTTTGCAAATATAGATGATCAACCTTAGGAAAATCAATTGCAATTTAATGAATTTAATGAGCTGCCTTAATGCATTCCCAGTTATTGTTTGAACTGTTTCGGGTAAATCACATTTTTTATATTGTTGTCAATCACTGATACTGGGCAGATTTACATGCAAAGTTTAATGTGTAAATTATATCAGAAGTGAATGTTGTGTAGAGGCTAATAACGTAAGGTTGACATCTCTGGTTCAAATTCTACCTTAGACAAGCTGCTGCCTTGTCAATCTCACCCCTCCCCTAATCTGCAACATAAATAGAATCTAAGAGACCTGAGCATGAACTGGGCCAGTCACACTTTCTCAGTCTAACCTACTATACAGGGTTGTTGTTGTGAGGATAAAATGGAGGCCGGGATAATGTTGTAAGGTGTTTTGGATTTCCTTGGGACAAATGGTTGATAACATTTGGGTGCTGTGTGGTTTCTGGGCTGTATGGCCGTGTTCTAGCAGCATTCTCTCCTGACGTTTCGCCTGCATCTGTGGCTGGCATCTTCAGAGGATCTGATGTTGGAAAAGCAAGTGGAGTATATATCTGTCCAGGGTGTGTGGGGAGTGTCCAGGGTGGGTGGGGAAACCTTGTCTGTGAGTAACAAAGGCGGCAACCAGGTCAATAGTTGAGGGCATCTGAATAGAAGTATGAGTAACAATGAAGACTATAGCCTGGGAGTAACCCTGTAGATAGCAAGGTCACTGGTGGGAGCATCTGAATAGAAGTATCCTGGCCTTTGTTTCTTTTGTCTATGGTCATCCTGTGTTTGTGTGGAGCTGGTTTGACACAGTCTTGACCCTAGTATTTTTCAACACTGGCAGCCAAGTTCTGTTCATTTTCATAGTTTCTTCCTTCCTGTTAAAATTGTCTATTCAGATGCTCCCACCAGTGACCTTGCTATCTACAGGGTTACTCCCAGGCTATAGTCTTCATTGTTACTCATACTTCTATTCAGATGCCCTCAACTATTGACCTGGTTGCCGCCTTTGTTACTCACAGACAAGGTTTCCCCACCCACCCTGGACACTCCCCACACACCCTAGACAGATATATACTCCACTTGCTTTTCCAACATCAGATCCTCTGAAGATGCCAGCCACAGATGCAGGCGAAACGTCAGGAGAGAATGCTGCTAGAACACGGCCATACAGCCCGGAAACCACACAGCACCCAAGTGATTCCGGCCGTGAAAGCCTTCGACAATAGGTTGATAACATGTTTGAAATAGAACTGTCTGAAGCTAAATCCAATGAATATGGAGGTCCCGTGGTTAGGTCAGGGGGTTCAGATCAGGCAGTCCAACTCCTAATCCTTGAGGGAATGCAATTGGTTCCATTTCCATCTGTCAAGAGTTTGGGTATGATCCTAGATGTCTCTCTTTGGAGACCCAGGTTAACAACATGGCTCAGACAGCTTTTCCCCATCTCCTCCTGGTGTGCTAGCTCCTGCCTTACCTGTCACCTGCCGAGTTGGCCACAGGGATCCATACAATGGTAACCTCCAGACTGGACTACAGCAGCTTGCTCTATGCAGGGCTATCTTTGAGAATACTGCAGATGCTGCAGATGCATGCAACCTTGTTAGGGAACCATGGAAAGCACATAGCCAACCAGTGCTTTGACAGCTGCCCTGGTCTCTAGTTGCATACTGGATCAGTTTCAAGGTTTTTGGTGCTGACCTTCAAAGCCCTACATGACTTAAAACCCTTGTATCTTTGGGACTGCCATTTCTAGTACATGCCCACAAGAGCCTTACAGTCATCCTCTGAAAAGCTACTGGTGGTCTCTAGCCCAAAGGCCATCCAGCTGTCCTTGACTAGGGCCAAGGCTTTCTCAGCCCTGGCCTCTATCTAGTGGAATGCTCTGTCTAAAGAAGATTAACTTTAAATGATATAGTTCAGTTTTGCTGGACCTGTAAGGCAGAGTTGTCTCTCCAGGCATATGAATGAATGAATTTATTTGTATGTAGCCATAGGCCATTACAAACTGATCAACAGTTATATCAAAGCATTATGAGTATCCAAAATAAATTAAAATATAGAAGAAGAGGAGGAGGAGGAGTAGTAGTAGTAGTAGTAGTAGTAGTAGTAGTAGTAGTAGTAGTAGTAGTAGTAGTAGTAGTAGTAGTTTGGTTTTATACCCTACCTTTCTCTCCTGTAAGGAGACTCAAGGTGGCTTACAAGCTCCTTTCCCTTCCTCTCCCCACAACAGACATCTTGCAAGGTAGGTCAGGTGGAGAGATATCTGAAGAACTGTGACTAGCCCAAGGTCACTCAGTAGGAATGTAGGAATGCGGAAACATGTCTGGTCCACCAGATAAGCCTCTGCCGCTCAAGTGGAGGAGTGGGGAATCAAACCCGGTTCTCGAGATTAGAATTCACAAGCTCTTAACCACTACACCACGCTGGCTCTTTATACATCAGCTAAAATATACTGCAATATAATGTAAAATATACAATATACCATAAAACATAACTACCAAAAGAATTAGCTTTAAAAATGCTCTCTTAGAAGCCACCTTGGACTTCATTTTCTTTCCTCGCAGGGCATACAGAGACATCATATGAAAAATGGACTCACTGGAATCTGATAACAAAAATGTTAGTTTCTCAGCATTAGGCTCATTCTGCACAGCATATCTATAACAAGTTGCAATAATTATAAATGAACTCATTTTCCCTTTTGATAAATGGAAAACAAATTCATTTATAATGATTGCAACTCGTTATAAATATGCTGTGCAGAATGAGCCTTAGTGTGGATATTTAATCCAAAAACTATCCTACCAAGGAATTTAGCCTTGGATTTCACATACAATGGACAGTCAGATATATAATTATATAATAAGACATGTCCTCCAGTGCTAGAGATCCACACAAACGGAAGTGTTGGTCTTTAGGTGTTTGACAATAGCATCTGGCCAGTATAGCTGTTGGCATGGTTTTTATTTATTTATTGGGCTTATAAACCACCCTCTCCCAAGGGGCTCAGGGCAGTGAACAACAATTATAAAACATACTTTAAAACACAGTATAAAATCAACTCAATATATACTCAGTAAAACCAGAACCATATAAATACAGATGGCGTCATATCCCTCTCCCCTCCCCATCCTTGCGCCCATGGGAGGCCAGATGGAACAGTAGCAATGTACTTAACCAGGCTGACCAAATGCCTGATGGTTTGAAATCATAAAGACCTGAAGGCCTCTCTAAGATTTTGGTTTGAAATATTTACTAAGTAGGCAGCTCTAAGATGATCCTTTTCAAATAATTTAAACCATGTAGCAGTTGCCAATTTCAAGATTAGTGAACTATCTACCAAATCATTATATACCTAGTTTCTAAGTTAGGAATTGTCTGCAGATAACTCTAGAAGGGCATCTGGGATTGAGTGTTGGTATAATATATTATTAAGGAAATCAAGGCATGTCAGATCTTCAGATAGCATAAGGTTAAATGATTGACTGCTAAACAGAGGCATAGCAAGGGGGAAAAGTGCTTGGTGCACTGGTGCGTCCTCTGCCCAGTCCTGCCCTGCAACACCCCACCCCCGAAACACCCCACCCCCACCCCCGGAATGCCCTTGCCACACCCCCACAGGGGCGCACACCAGGTGCATCGCGCACCCCCTATCCCTTTGGTGCTATGCCTTTGCTGCTAAATGATTTTAGTCTAGCTGTTCTGTTCCCCCCCCATATTTTAGAACAACTGGATGTGTACACACCTTGAGAGAGGGGGAGGCCATTTTCTGCTCTCATCAGCTAATACCACAGAGGAGGACAAGGTCAGAATTCAAAATGACTTGGACAGATTAGAGAGCTGGATCAAAACTACAAAATAATTTCGACAGAGAAAAATATAAGACTTAGGCAGAAAAAAATGAAATGCACAGATATAGGATGGGTGACACCTGGCTTGACAACAGTACATGTGAAAGGGATCTGGGAGTCTTAACAGACCACAAACATGAGTCAGCGGTATTATGTGGCAGCCAAGTAAGCCAATGCAATTACAGGCTGCATCAATAGGAGTCTAGTGCCTAGGTCAAGGAATGTAATGGTACCTCTCTGTTCTGCATTGGTCAGACCTCACCTGGAATATCATGTCCAGTTCTGGGCATCTTAATTCAAAAAGCATATTGACAAGCTGGAACTGGTTCGAAGGAGGGCAACCAGAATGGTAAAAGGTCTGGAATTCATGCTGTATGCCCTATGAAGCAGAAGGCCATTGCTTTCACATCCTGCATGTGAGCTCCCAAAGGCACCTGGTGGACCACTGTGAGTAGCAGAGTGCTGGACTAGATGGACTCTGGTCTGATCCAGCAGGCTTGTTCTTATGTTCTTATGAGGAGAGTCTAAGGGAGCTGGGTATGTTTTGTCTGGAGAAGAGAAGGTTAAGGAGTGACATGATAGCTGTGTTTAAATATTTGAAAGGATGTCATGTTGAACAGGCAGCAAGCTTGTTTTCTGCTGCTCCAGAGACTAGGGTGAAATCTCCACGGTCAATTAATCGCGTGATATGTGAAAAAATCCAGGTTTCAGCAAGAACTCTCCACTGCTCAACACAGATTCATCCCAGTTCTGGGTGCTCCCCCTCCCCCTTATCATGTGTTTTTAAAGAACCTGCATGGAATTGCACCTTTTTAAAAAACACACACCGAACCCAAATCAGTGGGGAGGTTTGAGGGTTGAATCTAGATTTAATTTCCCACCATAAAGAGTGATGCGGAGCCTTCCAGCCAATCACAACGCAGAAGGCTGTGCGTGAAGTGCGTGCAGCCCTTTTTTTTGTTTCATGCCAGCGGAGGCCACGTTGAAATGTGGCTGCGTGGAATGTGATTTCTGTGCCAACTGTAAAATTAGATGTTTGTGCCAGCGCAGCTGCGTGGGTAAAGCTGCACATAAATGTAGCTTAGCGTGGGAAACAGCTACTTATCTACGCATGCCTGTGGTGACGTAGCTGCGCCAAAAAAAGTTTTTAAAAATTCCCACCCCAACACAGCACAACAGCCAATCAGGACGAAAAAGAAAGAGCCACTGAGCAGATCGCATGTTCGATCATGGGGAGTGCTGCACTGTTTGAAAGTGTGATAGACATCGATGTCCTCATCAAACACACGCTGCAGCAGAGAGGGTGAAACTGTGATGAAAAGGTGCCATTTCTTTTGAAACCTACTTGTATCTGGATTTAATTACTCAGAGGGGAAATGGCCAAGGACAAGGAGCAATGGACACAAGGTACAGGAAAATAGACTTCCACCTGACACTAAAGGCTGTTTGACAGTGGAATGCACTGCCTTGGAGTACATTCCCCATTCAAGACCTGAAGCCTTGAGGTGGAAATGATTCACTTGTGAAGGAAAGGAGCTTTTGCTAAGGGAGAAAGGAGGCGATCACAAAAATAAGCAACAAAAGAAGAAAGTTGTGCCTTTATGGGGTGAATTTTACCTCCCCATTAGCCAAGTGGTTAAAAGCACTGAACGGGCAAATCAGAGGAGGGGACTGGAGTCCTGCCATGGAAAATTGTGCAATTAAGGCAAAGGTCATTTTGGGGTTGCCTAGCCAGCAATAATGTGAGCAGCAAAAAGGAAAGGTGAGAGAAGATGAGAATCCACAGTTCCCTGAACAATTCTTTAATCACACAGTCAGCAAGGCAGCCAGGAGAAAAACCTTCTGGGATCTGGAATCCCTAGTGGCCCAGGTCAAGGTAGTAGCCATATACCCCAAGATAGAAATGGCTGTGGGTGAAGCCCCAGCTTTGTGGAACACCATATACATAGAACAGGAGAATCTTGTCAGCTACTTAGGGACCTCACTGGGAGAAACATGGAATATAAATGAACTAAATAAGTTAATAGCAGTCACACAGATGAGATCCCAGATCCAAACTGGTTGAGCAGTCCAAGATATATTGTAGTGGGAGAATAACAGTGGACCCTTAAGGCAAAGGTGGCTGCAACTGATTTAGGAAGGTGCAGCTCTGCTTAGGATTGCACTGTTTGCCGGAATCTTATAGCTCTCCAGCCGGTACAACTGAAACATTGGATTATAGTGGTTGTTGGCTAGTAACTAAATTCAGCAGACATTAATATGCATTTGGCAGAGGTACTGCCAAAGCCTGTAGTTTTCTGGTTTAGAACATATGTTTATCTCATTAAAATGTTCAACAAACATAGTAGGAATCATGCTTACTTTTCCTGGAAAACTTCTCCAGCTCAGAACCTAAAGCAAAAGCTTCCACATATGTAGTCAATCTTCAAAAACGACAAGGGTGCTTTGTGGGGACATCTGCAAAAGTGCCTTGATCTCAAAGACTCATTGGCCCCTTCCGCACACGCAAAATAATGCGTTTTCAAACCACTTTCACAACTGTTTGCAATTGGATTTTGCCATTCCGCACAACTTCAAAGAGCACTGAAAGCAGTTTGAAAGTGCATTATTCTGCATGTGCGGAATGAGCCATTGACTACTGTGAAATACATGATCAAGCAGGCTTTTGTTTGGTCAGTTCTCTCAATTGTTCACCGTGGTAGGTGATTGATGTTCCTATCAAGATCTCCCTGTTGGTTCACTTTGAATTCCACACCAATTTGAATTTGCACGCCAATTACTGCAAAGAGTCATTTCAGAGTGATTGTTTGCAGTAAGTGGTGTGCAAATAATATCCCAGAGAAGGAAATGTTACAAAGTACATTCAAACAGCTTCCACATGATATATGTGGCAACATTGTGAGCTGGAACAGAACTAGATTTTGAACCCTCCCTCCCTCAATACTTCCTATGAAGATTCAAAACTTTCCAAACTGGTTTGAATCAAGCTGATTGGAGTTGGCCCATCATAATGGCGAGGGAAAGTGACCCTAAACTGAGCGTACATCCGGAGATTTGTTTGAAGACAAAAACTGGACTTCAAAGAGTAGAAAACAGTGCACATGGCTACTGTGGATTGGGTCTTGCAACCAATTATAATAATCCTTATTTGAAAACAACACATTGCTTTTTATTTTTAAGTAATTATGAACAGGTTTGTATCCTTGGTCTTAAAAAAAAAGAGTTACAGCATTTGAAGTTCCTTCACTTCAAGAGACTTAGAAGCAAATAACTAGCATTGTGAACAATGCACTGCATGGCCAATTTCTGGAGAAGATCAAGGACAAGGTAGACAATGAAAAGACCTGGCTGTGGTTAACAACTGGAAGTCTGAAAAAGGAAACTGAATCCCTGATTTTAGCTGCTCAAAAGCAAGCCACTGGAACAAATTCGATCAAGGCCAGAATCAAAAATTGTGCAAAGATTGTTCAAAGAAAGATTCTTCAAAGGTTGTTCAGAGAAACTGTAGATCATGTCCTCAGCTGCTGCAAAAAGATCCCCCAAACTGAGTACAAACAGAAGCACAACTCATTGGCCAAGATAATACACTGGAATTTATGCAAGAATTACAACATAAGAACAGTTAAAAACTGGTGGAAACATTGTCCAGAGAAAGTAAAAGAAAATGAGAAGGTCAAGATCCTGTGGGACTTTCAAATCCAAAGGGACAAATTATTGGCACATAATACACCAGACATCAGAGAGATAGAGGACAAAAAAGTGACCATCATCAACACAGCAGGGTCATTGAAAAAGAACATGAGAAGGTCACTAAATACCATGATTTGAAAATCAAGCTTCAGTGTCTATGGCACAAACCAGCTGAGGTCATCCCAGTGGTAATTGGAACCCATGGAAAAAACTGATGGACTGACAGAAAGACAAAAAGAACTAAGGGAAAAGATTGTCCAATATGCACAATCAAATGTGGAAAGACAACAGCTGCATGCATTGATAATGGTGCCCAAAAAAGACCTGGCACCCATAATGTGGGATGTAAACAAGGCACTGATTACAATTGAAACAACTTCCATCAAACAAACCAATCAGCTCATGTGCAGTATGGCTGTAGTGGTCAAAGGAGAGCTGGGCATTGAAACCCAAGATAAATCAATCTTGGAAAATTCATGAAAAATTTGACTGGAACAGAAGGTCAAAAAACTAAGATCAGCAATCTAAAAAATATGAAGGAACAAAGATTAAAGAATGGCAAGATCATGAAAGAACTAATTAGAAGATACTGACTAGTAATTTTAAAGAAAACAAAGTTGGGATTTCAAATGGCCAAAGACTTGGAAAGTGTTGGCACATAATACCCCAGACATCACAATGATCAAGGACAAGGAAGTGATCATAATCAACATAGCAGTACCTGGTGACCACAGGGTCATTGAAAAAGAACACGAGAAGGTCACTAAATACCACAATTTGAAAATTGAGTTACAGCGACTATGGCACAAACCAGCTGAGGTCATCCCAATGGTAATGAGAACCCTGAGCGCCATTCTGAAAATGCTAGGGCAGCACTTGAAACATCTTCAAATTGACAAAATCAACATCTGTCAAATTCAGAAGGCAGCCCTGCTGGAATCCGCATGAATACTACACCGATGCATTACAACTTCCTAGGCCTCTGGGTGAGGCTCGAATTGTAATGAAAGGCCAACAACCAGCTAAAGAACTGGCAGCAGTGAAATCAACTATAATTTGGAAGTATATTTTTGTAACTAACTATATGACTGGGATGGGGGTTGTGGAATGGTAAAATCTGATCTTGCTAGATCTTGGAAGCTAAGCTGGGTTGGTTCTTGGAAGGGAGACCTCCAAGGAAGATTCTGCAGAGGAAAGTCATGGCAAACCACCTCTGTTTAATTACTTGCTTTGTAAACCTCATTGGGAGGGGTCAGAATAAGTTGGCTGCAACTTAGCAGTGCTCTGAACACACAGATGCAACTCTGAACACACACATGCAACTATATGACAAACCCACATCAATACCCTGAATATTTTTAATTCAGTAAATAAAAAAAATCTAGCTGCATTATGTTCCTATTGCTCAAATCAAAAATATTCATCTTCATCAAAGCTGTAACTTTAAATATCTGCCTCTATTTAGAAAATACAAATAAAGCACTAATTAAGGGATGAAGAAGAAATGTTGAAGGCTTCAGTAAATTGGTGAGGTGGAACTTACTTGAGAGGAATAACAGAAAAAGTGATTTTATTCTAGCAACCCCTGGAGGAGAAGGGGGAGGGCACAGCCATTGCAGAGAAGCTTTTTTGATTGGTGAGAAGAGAGTTAATCACCAGCTTAATTCACAGTATCCAGGTCTTCAAAGGATCTGCTAATAACTGTCTTTTGCTTACCCGCCCACTCTATCCCTGAGGAGCTGTGAAGAGACACAGGCTACACTGATCACAGGAATGAAATTGCAAAACAGAGGAGAAATCCCAGGTGGAAACCCTTTAATTCATCACCAGAGAGGGCAATTTGTGTTAATAGAACAAAACTGTAGTGTTTAACACTAATTGTATGGTTTGCAGGAGGGGGCAAAACAAAAAAAAACAAAAAATGAGGGAGGATAAAAGAAGCTGTGGAATTGACTAGAACATTTTTTTCTTTTCTTGTAGAAAGAAATAGTCAGCTGAGTGATTTCTGCTTTTCTAATCAGAGAAGGGCAACTTAAATGGTGATTCCTCCTTGGAGACAGATACCTGGTTTCTTTCTGAAGAGGGGCTAATGATAGTTCATACTAAATGGTGTTTCTGGTTGCCCATGTTTGGTTCCCTGTAAATCAGCTCAATTCACTAGACTGCTTCTCCCCCAAGCGCATCTGATATCATTTTAAATTAGTGGCCCTGTGCAGTAGGGCTCTGTCAGTGATCTAGACAGCCTGAACAGAGGTTTTATGTTGAATAGCAGGTAGAGAAGCAGGTTAGGGAAAAACAGAGGAAGTCAAAAACCTTTTCAAAACAGAGAATCTTTCATATATGTGAGCAGAGGCCTCTTCATTGTCCTGGTACTAGGTAAACATATTTTCTTTCATGGTTTCCATCATGTAGAGTTACGTGGCAGTTATCTTCATTTTGTATTCAGAATGCTGCTGTTGCATAATGTATTGGGAATAGTAATGGGTGGTTTCAAGGATTTAGAATCTATTGATCTTGACCCCTCTTAGCAGACATACCTATCTCCAGTCTGCTTTATGCACATGATATAGTTATTCTGTCTAAGACCCCTGCTGGTCTTTGGAGAGCATTATGAATGACTGCCCTGTATAATAGAGGATATTTCTTGACATTAATTACTCTAAAACTATCATAGTTTTTGTTAAAGGACCCAAAATATATTCCGGATTTATCAATAAGGTACATATGAAACAGTTTTAAATATATGGGTTTTTTAAATTGGTGGGGGCAGTTTTTCATGCAGTAGGCTTAAGGAATACCAGTGTTACATATGCTGCAATAACACACAAATAAGTGCAGTAGCCATCCTATTGGACAAAGGCGCACATCGGGGGAGTACTGTCTTTAAGTAGCACTTAAGCTATAAGCCAAATCATTTGCCCAGCTTATGTATGGAACACAGTTTGGAGCTTCCTCAAACTTTGCCCAGATGGAGAGGGTCCAGTCCACATTCCTCAGGACAATTTTTCATGTGCCACCTTATGTCTCAAGTATGACCATATGTCTTGAGGCTGGCCTAATTAAGGCAGATTCCAGAGTGTGGATCTTAGTGTTTACCTACGGGCTAAGACTGGTCTTTTCCCCTAAAGGCCTTGTTCTTTTGATATCACAGCATAATTTTGAATCACCATGAAACCAGAAATTCTAAATCACAGACATATGGTCTTGCCCTACAACTGCTTCTATCAATGAGCTGTGATCAGGCTAGTGCATTCTTTAAACAGCACATATTTGATGTAGAACATCAACAATAATTAAAATATGGCTCCTAGCAATGGTTTACCGGGCCAAAATGGCACCTGAGGGCATGACTGGCTCCCCATGCCCCTTGCCTGGTTCCCTGCCCCCTGGGTCACCCATTGCCAAACCCTGCCCCACAGCCTTCATGCAGGCTGGCTCCTGCCCTCCCCAGGCTCTGGGTAGGGCAAAAGCTGGCCTGCAGGGAGGCCAGGCGCAGGTCTCGGTGGAGCCTGCAGGGAGCAGGCCCAGTAAGACTGGTGCAGGGCTTGGCAGCACCTTCTGGGAGCAGGCTTGGTATGGCTTTGGGGGGTGGGGATCAGCAACACCTACCCTGGCTGCCTGCCACCGAGCTCTGCCCCTGGCCTCCCTACAGACTGGCTCCTACCTTCCCCAGGCCCTGGGGAGGGCAGAAGCCAGCCTGGAAAGAGGCTGGGGGCGGAGCTCTGTGGCACTTGCCTGGTTCACCTGTCACCGAGCTCTGCCCCACCGGCCTCCCTGCAGGCCTGCTCCTGGTCTCCCTGCAGGCCCATGGAAGGCTTTGATCTGTGGGGGGCGATTTTGCGCTCCCCACGTGACCAGATAGGTGGTGCCCAAGGACATAGGTTACCCAATGTCCCTCTGGCAGGAATGCCCCTGCTTCTACGTTATTCATCAATCCAAGTAGAAGTATCAGGTAATTTTGATGCCTTATCTTGTATGTCTGGAAAACTCAGGGCACATAAGAGTTTTCACATAGTTGCAATGTGATGCTCTTTTTTCAGGGATTATATACAGGAGATATAAGAAAATCCCCTTTGTAAAATGGCTGCACCTTGTGGGATAGTGTTAACTGCTGAGCATGTTATGTTAGACTGTGCTTTTAACATACAGATTCATAGGGCCCTTATAACTCCAGTACTTATGGGTCATTCTGAATGATGAAGGCAGTTTTTCTTGCACTTTTCCTTTTTAATAAGAATTCTGAAATAACACACAAGGTGGCTAAATTTGTCATCGTGGCATGCAAAATTAGGAGAACTCTGCTTAACTGATAAATATTGCCTTTCACCGATGATTAATATTAGTCAGGTTAGTTGTGTTTGGATTTGTATTGTTTTTATACTGTAATTTTTGGGGTGTGATGGTCATTGACCATAAATAAATCTTAATTGATTGAACCCTTTTCACCTCCTCTGCGTAATGGTATTTAGTGATGTAAGAAACTCAAATGCCAGATAGGGGAGTGCATTTGGTAAAGTTGAACATTAAAAAACCTAATCCCCCTCCCACCGATTGATATTTTTTGGGAGTTTTCATGCCAAAAAAGGTAGCAAAAAACCAACAAACTAGAACCTGAAGGGTGCATTTTTCCATTTCTTTTGGAGTCTGTTCAGTCCATCGCCTTTAAACAAAAGAGAAAAACCCTCTCCCCTTCCTTACCTACAACCTGGTCAGGCCCAGCACTGAAGGGCTTATTACACCTCCACGCCATGTGGACTTTGGAGGTGGTACCTGCAGTTAAATGCTGGGATTGGCCTGGACTGGTCCAGTGTTTAATTCTCTGCCATCTGCCCGCAAACTCCATGTGGGACTTGGAGGCAGCAGGTAGCGTGGGTTCAGCTCTACGCTGCTTACTGCCTGTCAGACCCATGTGGTGTTCAGGCAACAGTATTTTTCAGGTTTCAGGTTTAGTAACCTAAATTTTTTTGGAGAAACACTCCTCCCTGAAAAATCTAATACAGTGGAACCTTGGTTTTCATTGCCTTCGGTTTTCATTGGTTTAGGTTTTTATCGATTTTTTCAGTGAAAAATTTGTCTCGGTTTTCATTGATTTTCCTCAGTTTTTAGCGATTTGCAGTAAGGTGCAGGGGTTTGTGGAGAAAAATCACCCAGACCAAGCTGTTGCAGGCCGTGTCTGCAACTTGTTTAATGACAATGTCTTGCCCCATTTCAGAAAAATCTTAAAGAGGCATCAGAAACAAACCTCTTGGGACAGTTTTCTGCTGTGACATTGGTCCACTGGCTCTGAAGCTGGTCCTAGTGTTATTATTTGTCACTGTTTTCAGCATTAAACACTATGTTTATTCACCAAAAAATGTGTTTTTGGTATGTTTTTTTGGAGTGCCTAGAATGGATTAATTGGATTTACATTGATTCCTATGGAAAAGTTTGCCTCGGTTTTCATTGGTTTCGGTTTTCATCAATTCTTTTCGGACGGATTACCAACGAAAACCGAGGTTCTACTGTATAGAATTTTAAAAAGGTTTTTGAAATTCCCACATCTATTAAATCCAAACCTGAAAAATACCAGGGAAAAATGGTGCCCACTGCTAATACAAGGCTGATGTCATGAGCAAGGAAAGAGGAGTGACGAAATCTAGGCATCTCCTTAGTCCTTGCTCTCCATTCCTGATTGGCACCCTGAGGGGATGTCTGTACTGAGAACAGCCAAACAGCAATGCAAATTTCTCCTGTTCTCTTTTGTGATACTCTGGATCAGGGGCTATAGTGGTGGTAGAAAGTGTTGTCACATCACAGCCAACTTGCAACAACCCCTCATGTGATTTTTAAGATAAGAGAAGTTCAGAGGAGTTTTCCATTGCCTGCTTCTGCATAACATCCCTGGGCTTCCTAGGTGGTCTCTCATCCAAGTACTAACCAGGGCAATGTTTAGCTTCCAAGATCTGATAAAATCAGATTAGCCTGGACTATTCAAAAATACACAATCCTTCTTTTAGCTACATCTGAAAGTGTCATCTAAAGATCAAACTAGGCTCATAGCCAGAGATTTTGTGGGGAGAGGGCAGGAGTACAAGGGGAGAGGGGTCCCAACCATCCCAAAATCTCATTAGCTAAGCCTGATGATATCATAGGGGTAGGGCTAGGTGACATCACACTGAATAGCAGCAGTAACAGTTGTACTTCCCCGCACTACTAAGTATGTACCTTGGGTTAATCATGAAAATCGGAGTTTTGTAAATAACATTAGCCAGAGTAATTTCTCACAGTCTGGAATTTTAACTAATAAATATTTGTTTGGCTGGTGTATAATTTGTGTTTGGATTTGTATTGTTTTTATACTGTAATTTCTGTGCATTTGTAGCTTGTTTTTATATTTACAGAAGGGATTATTTTTGATTTATACGTTTCAGTTGACCCAAAGATCTTATTTTTCTGTTGTGAGATGGTGTGACTTAAGATGGTGTGACTTAAGACTGTCAGACTTTTGGCCTTCTGAGTGATTTTTCCTGTATTAAGAAGTTCTACAGTTTAAACTTGAGTGAACGTTATGTCTCTTTCATTTATAAACTTCAGCCCCAGATTGCAAGGGAGGTGGGGGCAGAAACTTGACAAGGGCTGTTCACTGGTGATGAGTGAAAGGAATTCTGCACTCACTGAATGGCATAGCTCTTTCCCAGAGGCAAGTTACAATATGGTAGCTTGCAATTACTGATTAAAATCAGACACCAGAGTAAGTGAAACTGGGTGTTCGTTTTTCTGTTCCTGTCCCTTGCTCCATGTTCTCATAGGCTTCTGTGGCAAATTTCGTATTGAAAACAACGAGTAACCCCAAACTGTATAAATCTAACTCTTGTTTTCTTACTAGTGTTTTAGTTTTGCACTGTGGACAGGAAAGAAGCAAAGAGCCCAGAGAAAAAGTTTCTATTGCAAATAAGTTGAGAATTAATTTGGTCAGGAAGTTATTAACTGCTTCATTTCCAGCTGCTTTGTTGCCCTACCCCCTCCAATTCCTTCCCAGCCAATCCTGTGGAAATCATGCACACTTTTCTTAATATTGATCCAATAAAAGGCTATAGATGTTTTTGTTTCAAATTAAATATGGGAATTATTTCCAACAGGGCACTGCCCTCATAGCCTCCCTGTAGCAAAAATGTCTAGGGCTACTGTCACAATTCCCAAATAATATAACTTGGGTAGAATATAGAGGTTTTAGCAATTTCAAATGACACTCCAATAACTTTGTCATTCTAGTTTTATTTTTAGTTATTGTATTTGTAAAATAAAATATACCACAATTTTGTTTTTCTCATGAATTTTGAGTGTTTTCATGCAACTGCAACAATTAGACTCGACTCTCACAACATATTCAACATCTTTACATATCAAATTGTCTCATATTATCTTTTTTACATTTTCTTTAGACAGCATTTGTGTTTAGTAAGACCTTGGCAGAGTAGCCTCATGCACAAATATATATCTAATAACATAAAGCCTACACCCAATGGGGAAAAGATCTAAAGGCAATTTCTGGAGAAAGAATAGTATAGAAGTATAATAATTAGAACTGACAATGAATTTCTCCTGTAGGTTTCAATGGATTACTAAAAATAATCCCCTAAAATGTATAGGTAAACTTTTTAAATACATTAATTAAATTACATTCTCATAGAGGCCAAAATGCCAGTACCAATAGGTGCCATCACCAAGTAATGTCTAGTATCTTTGTTGAATTAGCAGAGTAAATAATAGAACAGAGGTGCAAGTGAGTTGTTTTGTAAAACTTTACTACAAAACAAATTAATTTACACTAAACAGATGAACAGCAAACTTTTTCTATACAAGTGCTCAGTCTGAGTGTCTGTTCAGTCTATATGTGCCTGTGTGTCGGCCTGACCTGTTTGGAAGAAGCAGAGATGTCTGTTCAGAAACGCTTGTGATTCCAGTCATGTGACTTCAACAGTTAACTGTTGCTTGACTGAAGGAAGCAGGCGCTTGTAAAATCCTAACAATCCTCCTATATAACAGAAACAGCTATGCCTGATATCATTGATATATGCCATAGGAAACCTCTTACTGGCAGTTATTAAGCTATTCAACAGCACAGAACTTGATGGGAACCAGTCAGCAGTTTTAATGTAGTCATGCCCTCATTTTGCTTCATGATGTTCCAGGTCTGAAGAAATGAGATCTTTGCTGCTCTTTTTATTCTTTGCCATATTTATTACCTGCTAGACCAGTGGATGGCTGCATGCATCAAAAGTCCCTAATTACATTTAGACACAATTTCCACACACACACACACGTATAGCAAATAGATTTAATTACTGCCAGCCATTCGGCTCATAGCATGACAGCCAAGGATTTTCTCAGATTATTCTCAACAGGTGACATTCAATTACTACTTGCTAGGGCAAGGGTGAGTGGAGGAGAACCTGACTGGATTTCAAATGAGGGCAGTGAATTGTCTTTAACAAAATCACACGTATGATAAAAGATAGTTCTATGGGCCATTACAGAGACAAGTAATACATGAATCAGAAGAATACAAGTAGTTTAGGATGCATTTAGGAGTAAATTTGGAACACATAGAACACAATTAGAAGAAGAAGAAGAGAAGAGTTTGGATTTGTATCCCCCCTTTCTCTCCTGCAGGAGACTCAAAGGGGCTGACAATCTCCTTGCCCTTCCCCCCTCACAACAAACACCCTGTGAGGTGGGTGGGCCTGAGAGAGCTCCGAGAAGCTGTGACTAGCCCAAGGTCACCCAGCTGGCATGTGTGGGAGTGCACAGGCTAATCTGAATTCCCCAGATAAGCCTCCACAGCTCAAGCGGCAGAGCTGGGAATCAAACCTGGTTCCTCCAGATCAGAGTGCACCTGCTCGTAGCCACTGCTCTTAGCCACTATGCCACTGCTGCTCCTTAGCCATTGGCCTCTTGGTTCCATGTGGAAAACTATCAAACACCTGAACACTTCATTTCTGTAAATATCTGGATGCTTCTCTTTATTTGGTAAGACTGATTTCAACATAGCAGTGAGGGAAAGAGGAAGTTTTCACATAACACCCTCAAGCAGTATGGAGTTAATTGAGAAACTTATAAAGGATAATTAACTTGTACACATAAATGCAGGCTAAGGAGGTCAGGAAACCCTGGTTGTGCAGTACAATTATTGGTTCTCAGTGGTTCACAGTGAATTCATTGTGACAGACTAAATGTGACTGTTGTGATATAGGACATGGCGAGAGGAAGCACACCTGCTCCCCACTCAAGTCTTCCCTTTCTGCCATAAAAATGAGCATCTGCACTCACTCCATAGTGAACTACAAACCTTTTCAGTATCATCATCAGGGCACATGCTGACCCAAAGCCCTGGTACTATGTAACCAGGCCTCTTGTCTCATAGACTACCATCGGAATTTATCTCTGTGGACATCCAAAGACCCATAATTGGAATTGCAGTTAGGTGATCATACAAGACAATGCTGTAATATGTATTACTTCACTTAAAATGTAAAATTAACATTCATGCTGCTTCATCTCCTCCAAGATAAAGACAAGTCAGGTAGTCTGATCCAATGCATCTTTACCCAACACTTTACTTTGAAATAAGTGTTCAAAGTAAGTTAGGAGCTGCACACTATTGAATATTGTATAACTATTGTAATCCTTTGCCTTACCCAATCTTGTAGTCCTGATCATACCTACAGCATTGTATTCCAATCCATGTAGTGCAGCCCAGGATATGCAGCTTGCCTCTGTTTGGTTTTCAGTTAGATCACCAGCTCTGTTGCCTCATAACATAAAAAATGTTTGACTAGGATTGTCTGGAGGTATACAGAGGTGGTGATGGCACTGGTGTTCTGGGAGGGGGGAGGCAGTACAAGCAGCTGCTGCTTCCATGTGCTGTAGCGTGAATCCAGGGGCTCACTGCTGAGTCCATGAGCCAGAACCATGGACTTTCTTTGAAGTCTTTGCTAGATAATGCCATTGCGCTAATTGCTGCAATTCATGAGCGGCTAATTCTAATGACAAGGCAGTTCAACAGTCTTCTTGCTATAGTTTGTTGTAGTATTAGGTCAGCAAGGGGCTTGAAGAAGTGTACAGCAGCATGGTACTCTATTTTATCCTCTCTGTGAGATAGGCTCAGTTGAGAGAAAGTGATGAGGCCAGGGCCATCCAGGGAGCTTCATAACAGAGTAAGCATTTGAATGTGGGCTCCCCAGTCAATTCATCTTTATTCCAGATATTCACTAGAAATGATGGAAGGGTGGTTGTGGCTACTTTGCTTTTTGGGGGGAGGGGGAAATGACAGACTCAAGAAGAACATGTGAGCAGGATAGTAAACCTTTCTTAAATTGTAACTTACATTGGTCCTTTCTGCACTGCACAAATAAGATCAGAGGCGTAGCAAGGGGGGGGAAGTGCCTGGTGCACTGGTGCATCCTCTGCCCCCGTCCCATCCCGGAACACCCCTGTCCCTCCCCGCCCCGCTTGGAATGTGCTCACCACGCCCTCACCACACCCCCACAGGAGTGCACGCTTGGTGCATTGCCCCCCCATCCCCTTGGAGCTACGCCTCTGAATAAGATGTTGCCACACCCCTATTTAATAATGAGACTTCATATTCATATTGAAAATGAAAACAGAAAAGGCATTCTACTGCTAGAACTTTTGAATTAAGTGCCAAAACATCTTCCATTATATCCCCTCTCCATGCCCCTCCACATTGCATAACACCATCCCTTGGTACCACTTCCCAGGGGGGTGGGGATGATACCTCTCCAATCTCATGAGAAGGAGACAGCACAACCTTCACTAGGTTATACTCCCCAACGCTTTGAAGTGCAAAAGCCAGCAGATGTCTAGTGAGCAGATTAGGCCTCACTGGAAAATGAAACGAAGAGACAAAAAATAGCTAGCAGACCCAGGGAGAAAAGAAGCAGTTTACAAAGAGAGGATCCCACATCCCACCTGAGAGACAAGGCAGGACTGGGCCAGACTGGGCAATGTGGACAAAAAAAGTGTTGCCAGTGAAAGTGGTTCTTTTCCCCATCCCACTGCCCCCCAATAGCTCGCACTACAATTTTTGCTGCAGCTTCCCCCCCCCCCACCACATTTTCTTTGTGATTCGTGCTGTCTGCCATTTGCTGAAGGTTTCCCTCAGAGGTTTCCTCTGCTTGCAGTTCATCTGCCCGTGATTTCACTGTATAAAGTACATGAATAAAGGTAGTTTGGACTGGCAATTCCATGCATGTGTTGTTTTTCCTTTTTTGTTTTGAGGGAGCTGTCTTCAAAGTTAC
The DNA here is from genome assembly GCF_021028975.2 of Sphaerodactylus townsendi. Classification (NCBI taxonomy): domain Eukaryota; kingdom Metazoa; phylum Chordata; class Lepidosauria; order Squamata; family Sphaerodactylidae; genus Sphaerodactylus; species Sphaerodactylus townsendi. The sequence goes on along the minus strand of NC_059427.1, from coordinate 79,921,776 downwards.
AATGACATGATTTGAGAATCAGCAGTATGCACATATTTTGAGTTGCTGTAGCTTCAAAGGCACTTCTCTCAAAACAAAAGGAAAAATGACACATGCATGTGATCGCCAATTCAAACTAACTTTATTTATGTACTTTATACAGTGAAACCGCGGACGGATGAGCTGCAGGAAGAGGAAACTTCGGAGGGAAATTTTTCAGCAAATGATGGGTGACAGGGAGAATCACAAGTGTTAGAAAAATGGTGGGCGTGAACTGAGGCAGAAATGAAAGTAAGAGCCATTAAAACTCCGGTGGGGAAAATGTCATGTTTCCTTCTTTCTGGAAAGCAAACAGAAAATGTCTTCAACTCATCTTAAGGACAACAGATTGCTAGTTTAGCTTTTTCTAAAAAAAAAACCCAGGTTGAGCAGAAATAAGACATTCTGAAGATGTCTTGGGAAATAGCTGTGTGAAGTTCTTCCCTAAAGCGCTTCTTTTAACGTTCTCAAGATGTTTTATTTGTGCTGTGCAGAAAGGGTCATTGTTCAGTGAAGATATAGCTAATAATTTTTCAGGACTTTTGTGGTCATGGAATTTTTCAGGACTTTTGTGGACATGGAACATGGAATTTGGAGAAAGAACTGGTGTATGTGTAACTTGTGTATGTGTAATCCACTTTGGGAGTGGCATTTCTGTGGATCAGGTCTGATGGAACTATCCATTAAAATGCATTTTTGACTTGAATCAGTGATTTTGAGGAAGAAAGATAAAGAAAGATTCAGCATAGCCACAGAGGAAAATAGAAGACTGCATATGTTTTGTGTAGCTACTCCTGAGATTATTGTGTAGAGTACTTTTATGATTACTAAATTAAATTTATTTTCTCTCTTCTTATCAATAAAAACAAAAAAGATGACAGGAGATTTCATTTTGAAAATAAGGAGATAACTGTTTTCTCCCTGTGTGCTAGGTTAATGCCATAAAGTTTCATTTCAGGTACCCAGTGCCTATGCCACTTATAAGGAAAGTCTCTTAAGTGTGTGTTTATGTGTGTGTGTGCATGTATAATCTTTCCCAGTGAAACATCTCTGTGCAGTAAAATTAGATAGATATGTACTGAGTTTCATTTGACCTTTAAATTACCTTGCTCTTATCATCACTGTTTTATCAGCAGCACTATAGAGAAGGAGTTCTTGACTTGGAATTAATAGTTTTCTTCTTTGCATGCAAGTGACACAGACCTTTTGAAAACCATAGACAGAGTGTATGTGTTTTGTGGATAGATACGATCTTCTGAGAAGATGGGTAAACGAGGAGGGATGTTAAGCACTGGGCTGTGTGTCGCTTTTAGTTCCTTTCGGCTAATCCACACATGGTGTTTATTGTCAGTGGCAGAAGAAAAGAAAAACCTAAAATCTTATCACCTTTTCCCCATCCACGAAACAAAACTGGAAGGGAAACAATAAGTATGCAATTAGTTTTCTGGGGCATACTGTACAGAGAAGAGGGAGAGAGGGACAGATGTCTTCCTAAGCTGCTGTGATGGAAATCAATCAAGTAACAAGGCATGTGAAAGGTTATCAGACTTGCATGGATTGTTGGAAAATGATACTGGAGTTTTCTTTTGTTACTGCTGCCAGTGCCAGTTTCTTTCTGTGGTGCTTGACAAGAAATCTATTTCGTTTCTATTTCTCTCTTTCTCACAGAAGCAGCATACATGGTTTTCTCTTGCTCTATCTTTTCCTCACAACAACTTTAGCCATGCGGGGTTGTACTGCCACTGCCCCAGCGCTGGTGGCTAGGTGGTCGTTAGTTTGTAGCAACTCTCAAGCTAATGGTGGGCATGTGCTGAACAGGCCTTTGAACTTGGGTCTTCTCCAGTCCTCATTTGATACTTGTGTAGCTGTACAGGCATACAGAAATGAATTCCTGTAGCCATGTTGATTGCCCCAAAATCTTATCAGTTGCACCCGTGTAGTTGTGCAGTTCAACATACACGCGCACGCACGCACGCACACACGCACACAAACACACAGGAAAAGGGTCCTCCCTGCAATGGTTGGGCAGTGATTAATGCATTGCTGTAGATCAGTCCAACTCGCTACCAAGAGGAGAAAATGTGCTTGGGCCTTGGGGGACTTTGTACACTGTTGGGCACTCAGAGATTCTGCCCCCAACCAGCTGGGTGACTTGCACAGAATGGCAGGTGGGCAGATTCTCTTTGACAGTGGATGATGCAGAACTAATAGTGAATGGGTGGAAGGAAAAGGTGTAATACATTGTTGTGTTCATGTGGGACCACCTCCAACCCAGGATTGTGCAAAATAATAGTTGTTTTAGCAATTTGTGAAAATCTCAGGTTGAGGGCAATAAAATGGGCCAAACTTGCTTTGGGAACGGGACCTGTATGAAGTCCCCCCCCCCCCCACATTTTATATAATGTTCTACAGCCATTAGGTTAAGGGCTATGTTATATGATTGCTGTCTGAATAACAGCCATGTTGTGAGCCGCCTCGAGCCCTTCGGGGGTGAGGTGGCCTATAAGTCAAATAATAAATAAAAATAAAATAAAAAAATATATTTGGCTTGTGTGGAATCCACCTATAACACAATAACAACCAGACTTATTGTTATTTTGTATTTTAAAGCACTGAATCAGGAGTCATCAGAGCTGCAGGGAGTAAAGAACCAACAAGGATAAGAAGTCAAATAAGGGGAAGGAAGGATGACAGGACAGTTGAGGAAGACAAATGGGAAGAAAGCTTCTCTAAGAAGGGTGAATAGCTTAAAGGCCTTGATGCAAAATGAAGCCCTTTTTGAGGCCTTTCTTTTGCCTTCTCTCTTTTTGCCCTTTGGCCAAATAGCAGTGCCAGGTATATGTGTTTAAATTAAATCTCTATTAAAGATAGTCCTTTGAAAATATGTTTTTCTTTTGAGTGACTGGAAAAAGGGCTAAAAAGCTTTTTTAAATGGGAAACTGTTATTGCATTGATTCCCTTCCTATACATACCTGTAACTTTATTAACATTGTTTTTATTTTGAAGCAGATTAAAAATAATGGTTTTTATAATGTAGATAATATGGAATGACACCTTTTCAGTTGTACATTTAAGGCATTATTAAGGCTATGGTAATTGTCTCTGTACCCATTGGCCTGGGCAAGCCTATTCTTAAAGAATGTTCATTAGTTGACCCATTTTGATTTTCATTGCCATGGCAAAAACAAACAGCAGGGTCAACTAATTATGAACTGCAGCTAGTATGGGATGAGATGTAATTACGTAAAATTCAAAAGTAATCAAGAAAAGTACAAATACTATTCTCAGTAACTGTTAACACCAGAAATGGCTGCTGAGCCCTTTGACAAAACCTCCCCTTGCTCTGCTGCCACCACCCCCAGGACCGAGCAAGGACTTGGAATTCCTTAGTCCTTATAAATTATATAAATAATAGCAGTCTTGGTAAAAGCGGAACTCATTTTACAGTGTAACTACAAAAGAGCTGTGACCTGGATAGCCTAAGCCAGCCAGATCACATTAGATCTCAGAAGCTAAGGCTCATTCCGCACACACAGAATAATGCACTTTCAAGCTGCTTTCAGGGCTCTTTGAAGCTGTGCGGAATGGCAAAAACAGTTGTGAAAGCAGCTTGAAAGTGCATTATTTTGCGTGTGCGGAATGAGCCTAAGCAAGGTCAGTCCTGGACAAAATTTGGATGGGCAACCTCCAACGAATATCAGGGTCATGACACAGAGCCAGGCAATGGCAAATCACCTCCAAATGTATCTTGCCTTGAAAACCATATGAGGTTACCTGACATAAGTCAGCTGTTATTTGAGGGCACCCCCCATCCCAGGATAAACGTAATACAGCAGAATTTCAAACAAATATACTCTTTTCATTTGTAATCTTTCTTTATGACAAATGGAATGTGTGGGGCTGATTGGCCTGTATATTGCAGGGGCCCTTGGGATGCGAGGTAAATTTTTGCATAGGGATCTCTGCACAGTCAGTCATTCTGGAAGTTTTTGATCAAACAGATGGAAAAGGAATAGTGAGTAGACTCTTTCGTTTGACTGGTAGTTAATAAGTAAATATTCCCTCTCTACATGGAGTCAAGTCTTTGGAGTTGGGGATAAACAATCAAAATGTACTTTTGTCATCTGGCATCACCATCACTCTGACTCCAGAGATATCTAGATAAAAATATTTAGAATTTATTATTTATGTTAGTCCTTTTAAAAATCCCAACTCTCCTTTAAGGACCTCAATACAATATGTATCATTCCCTTGTCTCTCCCATTCATGACAATCTTGTGAGATAGGCTAAAAGAAAGAGAGTGTCTGAGGTGGGGTCTGCAACCTGCAGCTCTCCAGATGTTCACAGACTGCAATTCCCATCAGCCCCTGTCAGCATGGCCAGGGACTGATGGGATTTGTAGTCCATGAACATCTGGAGAGCCTCAGGTTGCAGACCCCTCTAGAACAACTCATTAACTGTTCAGAAAAAGTCATGCAATGTGTGGAATTAGTGAGTTGACAAGAAATACAGGTGCTCCTAAAGTATTAATTGCATCTATTGTGAAACCTAAGGTGAGAGAGAGGACCCCTTCCATTTCTTCTCCTCTAGCAAATGTGATGCTGCTCTACAGTAATGGCATCTTATTTGTTTATTTATTAATAAGTAGTAGCAGCAGAAGAGACTTGGCCAGGAGGAGCAGAGTGACCTGCTGGTGTTCATTTTGGAGGGCTTTTCTCAAAGCCACAGCTTTTAAAACAGTGTATTTTAACAGGGGTTATCTCTTTTTCTCCTTGTAAGGCTGCTGAATCTGGAAGGTGGGGCTTAACAGGGGTTAACAGAGTTCATCTCTTGTTCCTCTTTGTCCTGAGAGGTGGGGCTTTAGTTCAGTCTCTGGAACCAGCAGAACCAGCAATTTTAATTTAATTTTTTTGTTTTTTTAAATTAATAAGGACATATTTGACAGATAGTACGTACAGATAGCTCCAGGGGGGCAGTGACTAAAAGCTTAATATTTAAATATCTAAACAAATCAGATATGAAGGCAAGCCGAAACCTTGGGGGGGGATGGGGGCTTTTAAGTGTTTTGCATTGAGTGTCCACATGTGTGACTATCTGCCCACTAGGACAGAAGTGGAAGTGGGTGTGCCTTTCGCTGCAATGAGCTCCTGGCACTCAAGGAGCGTGTGCGTTCTATAGCGAAGCCAAGGTGGCTTGAACCTGGAGAAGCTGAAAGAGGCAGAGAGGGTGACAGACGAGGCTTTCAGGGACCTAACAGCCGGGTCCCACTCCCAAGGTGACATCTCTTCAGATGTCATGGAGAATGAAGGCCTTGGGGATGGAGGGTGCCAGTCTGGGGTGGGGGAAGATGCTCCCTTATATGGGACCCCTTCTTTAGCTGGTGATCAGCTATCCTCTCGCACTGAGTATACCCCTCGGGGAGGCGGGGGGCTCCTCATAGTAGGTGATTCAATCATTAGAAACCTAGAGAGTTGGGTTTGTGAGAGGCGTGATGACCGCATGGTGACTTGACTGCCTGCCTGGTCTTGAGGAAGGTTGCGGATGTCAGCAGCTTCGTCTAGATGAAGCTTTTAGACAGTGCTGGGGTGGAGTCAGCAGTTGTAGTCCCACATTAGCACCAACGACATTGGGAAATGTAGCCGGGAGGTTCTGGAAATAGAATTTAGGCTGCTAGGAAACAGGTTGAAGTCCAGGACCTCCAAAGGTGGCATTCTCAGAAATGCTACCCGTTCAGCACAGAGGCGAAACTAGGCAAGCGGGAATGCAAGATGCTCAATAAAGTGGATGAGGAAAGGTGGTGTAAGGCAGAAAGGTTTCAGATTTGTCGAGGAACTGGGGAACCTTTTGGAGACAAGGTGAGCCTGTAATACAAGCGGGGCCAGACTTCATCTTAATAAGAGGAACCAGGCTGCTGGCGCTCAACATTAAAAAGGTGGCAGAACAGCTTTTAAAACTGATCCTGGGGGCAAACCGACAGGAGCAGAGGTGACCGGTTCGGAATACGTTCTCTATGGGGTTACAGAGAGAGAGGGAGGTTTTTTCTAAAATCAACCACATACAAGTGAGGAACATAGCAATGTGCATGTGACAAGGGATAGTGTCTACAAAAGACTTGAGGGTAAAGCACATAAATCCCAGGTTAAGGACAGAGACAGGGGTGTCTCTATGCCCCAATAGTAGAAACGATGGAAGGCCTAAAATGGGGGGGAGTTAGAGTACAGAAGTTTGAAGGAGGACTTTGATATAGTGGAGGCATTACAGGAGACATGGTGGAATAAAGAGAGGAGAACCAGTGGAATGCTGTTATACCAGGCTACAGGCTCTATAGGAAGAATAGGACAGGAAACATTGGGGGTGGAGTTATCCCTTTACATCAAAAGAGAGCACAGTATCACATAAAATAGACAATGCAAGGGGAGCTGGTTCCCCTACAGAATCACTAATGGATATCAATACCGGAGTGTGAAGGACAGTTTAATATTAGGAATATATTATAGATCCCTGATACAAAAGTGCACAAAGAGGATTCTGTAAGGATGAAAAAAAGAAATTAGAGAGGCCAACAAAAACAAAAATGTAGTGGTAATGGGTGCAGATTTAACTATCCCCATATAAGAAACTGGAAGAAATGCATGTTCAGGTCCTTGAAGTAAGGAGAGAACATTCCTGGATATGCTTGCTAAATGACTGTAACTTAGAGCGAAGATGGTTGTGGAACCAACCAGGGGAGAGGTGATCCTAGATCTAATTCTATGTGGGACCCAGGACCTGAATTGCAGGGGAAGTCAGTGTTGTTGAGCCGATAGGGAACAGCGACCACAATGCTGTCAGATTCAGTATCTCTGCATGCGAACAGAAGTGGCAACTACTAATGTAGTTACATTAAGCCTTCAGAAAGGGGAAATTTCTCAAAGATGAGGGGGATTAGTGCTTTGGAAGCTGAAAAGGAGAAAATCAAGAGAGTCAAAAATGTCCAAGATGCTTGGAGGTTATTAAAAAAAACACAGTAATAAAAGCTCTAGCTGGAATGTGTTCCACAAGGTTAGAAAAAGAGCAGCACCAGTCAAAAAAAAAAAAAAAAAAAGCCACCACATGGTTCTAATAACAAAGAGAGGTTGAGGAAATTATCAGAAAAAAAAAGAAAATGTCTTTTTAGAAAATGGAAGTCCAGTTTGGCCTGATGAAGAATATGAGAGGGAACACAAATGGTGGCAAAAGAGAAGCAAGTTAGCAGCAGCTGTAAAGGGGAGGCAAAAAAAAAAAAAAGGATTATGAGGAGCGCATGTAGCTCGCGAACATCAAGACCAGCAACAAAGCAGTTCTTCAGGAAGTACATCAAAAAGCAGGAAAGCCAGCAAGAGAGGCCCGGTAGGCCCGTTAGATGACAAAGGAACAAAGGGTGTGCTAAAAGATGGCAGGAGATTGCAGAGAAGCTGAATGAATTCTTTGCATCTGTCTTTCACCCAAGAAGGAGGTGATGAACATTCCTGCACCTGAACCAAGCTTCTTAGGAGGCGAATCAGAGGGAACTAAGCGAAGATAGTGGTAGACAAGGAAGAAGTTCTACAGCAGCCATTGATAAACTAAAATGTTACCAAATCCCTGGCCCCGAGATTGCATTCACCCAAGAGTTCTTAAAGAGCTCAAGCATGAAATTGCTGATCTTCTCACTTTAATATGCAACTTATCCCTGGAATCAGGCTCCATCCCTGAAGACTGGAAGATGGCCAATGTCACACCAATCTTTAGAAAGGATCTAGGGGGGGGACCCGAGAGAGTACAAGGCCAGTCAGTTTGACATCTGTTCCTGGTAAATTGAAGTAGAATCTATCATTAAAGATAAAATTATAAAACATGTAGAAAAGCAAAGACCTGCTGAGAAAAGAGTCAGCATGGCTTTTACAGGGAAACTTAAAAATCCTGTCACTTACAAACTTACTAGAGTTCTTTGAGAGTGTAAACAGACATGTGGACAGGAGGTGAACGGTGGACATTGTCTACTTGGATTTCAAAAGGCTTTTGACAAAGAAGTTCCTCACCAGAACTGTTGAAGAAAACTCAGCAATGAAGGAATAAGAGGGGAAGTCACTCCTATGGATTAAAAACTGGTTGAAACAGGGAAACAAAAGAGTGGAGTGTAAATGGGAAGTTCTCACAATGGAGAGATGTCGGGAGTGTGGTGTCCCCAAGAAGGATCCGTTTTGGGACCAGTGCTCTTTTGCAACCTATTCATAAATGACCTGGAAGTAGGGGGGGGTAGCGTGGTGGCCAAGTTTGCAGATGATACCAGGAGAATTATGTGTAGGGTGGTGAGAACCACAAAAGGATTGCCGAAAGAGCTCCAAGCAGACCTTGATAAATTAGGTGAGTGGGCTCCAGAAATGGCAAATGCAGTTCAATGTAGCAAAATGTAAAGTGATGCACATAGGGGCAAAAAATCCAAACTTCACATACACGCTACAGGGGGTCAGTGCCTTTATCAGTCACAGACCAGGAAAGGGATTTAGGCGTCTTAGTTGAGTAGTTCCATGGGAATGTCAGCTCAATGCATGGCAGCTGTGAAAAAAAAAGGCAAACCAAGCTATGCTGGGGATCATTAGAGGAAGGAATTGATAATAAAACTGCAGAAAGATTGTCATGCCCTTATATATAAAGCAGTGAAAGTGCGACGCGCACTTTTTCCAGGAGTACTAATGTCCAGTTCTGAGTCACAGTTGCCCGCATCTCAAAAAAGGATATGTGAGGAGATACAGAAAAAAGTGCAGAGAAAGGGCAACAAGGATGAAGTTGAGGGACTGGAGCACCTTCCCTATGAGAGAGAGGCTGCAGCGTTTGCAGGACCTCTTAAGTTTGGAGAGGAGGCGGCTGAGTGGGGATATGATTGGGAGAGTCTATAAAATTATGCATGGGGTAGAAAATGTTGACAGAGAGAAATTTTTCCTCTCTTTCTCACAATACTAGAACCAGGGGCATTCATTGTTGAAAATGCTGGGGGGAAGAATTAGGACTAATAAAAGGAAACACTTCTTCATAGCGTGTGATTGAATTGTTTGGAATATGCTACTTGCCACAGGAGGTGGTGATGGCCACTAACCTGGATAGCTTTAAAAGGGGGGCTTGGACAGCAGATTTATGGAGGGAGAAGTCGATTTATGGCTACCAATCTTGATCCTCTTTGATCTGAGATTGCAAATGCCTTAACAGACCAGGTGATCGGGAGCAACAGCCGCAGAAGGCCATTGCGTTCACATCCTACATGTGAGCTCCCAAAGGCACCTGGTGGGCCACTGCGAGTAGCAGAGAGCTGGACTAGATGGACTTTGGTCTGATCCAGCTGGCTTGTTCTTATGTTCTTATGTTCTTATTTATGTAATCAATTTTATATGCCGCCCTTCCCCATATGGGCTCAGGACGGTGTACACATCAATTAATAATCTTTAGGCTTAAAGTATGCTGACACATGTTGATATGGGTTTTCCACGACTGTAGTGTGATTGTTAAACACTTATGACATCTGCCACATTCACAGCTTAATGATTAATTTTCCTTGTGCTTATATGAACTCATAGTCACTGAGCAATTATTAATTGTACCTTCTTTCTGGCTCTACAGATAGAAAGGAAAGGTCAAAAACACTTCACAATCTATACATTTTTATAAAGTCAGTAGGTGAAGGGCAGGGATGGGGTAAGGAAGTGGAAGTACTTGCTGAGAGATGAGAACAGAGAACCATAAATATCTGTAATGTTCATTAATCAAAAAAGGATCAGAGGCGGGTGGGTAGGTGTGGGAAATCCCCACCTTCATTAACAAACTTATTCAGGCTGAGGAAAGCAAAACGAATACCCTAGCGCCTACATAGTAGGAAAAGTGGTATTTTGCTGGATGTTTCATTTTTTTTAAGTTGATGAGCCTGCTAGGAACAAATTATGAAAATGAAAATTTACTTAATTATAGGTGGTAGGAAGTCCTGTAGAAATCTCTCCTGGCCCAATGTACCTAATTGTTTTCATGGAAGTGATATTATCATTTTGTCTGGTTCTTATCCTGGTGCAATAGTTGACAAGCTCTAGAGATACAGCCATGTTTAGCTCTTCAGAAAAAAGGATGCCACAATACTGTTGTTTTGGCAAAAGGGTTTGAAAAAACAGGTCAATAAAATGTAATTTGGAGCCAAATTGGAAATTACTGATTAAGTTGTAACTGCTGCCAAGACAGTGACCATGAATCTACTTCCTCTCCCATCCCATAATGTCAACTAGAGTTTACCTTACTACATGACCACATTCTTCCCCATCCTCTGCTAACAGCAGCTGGTGATATGGAGTGAGGGCAAAATGTGTCAAAATGTCCTGAGATTAGCTAAATATTCTGGGAGCTACAGAGAAAGATGGAGTTGTATGACAGCCATTTACAGTAACATCAAGCTGGCCCTTGGGTGATGTGTTTTTCCTCTTTTAGAAGTTCTGCCATGAATTGAAAGAGTCTTCCAGCTAAGGCCTATTGAAAAGGAAAACATTTACTCTTGCCAAATCCTACCTTTCTGAAATGGGAACAAACAAAATCAGCAGTTCTTTTTTATTCCAGCCAATGACTGTATGGTTTTGATACAACATGAAAAAAAATAACAGAATATAAAAACTGATATGTTTCTACAGGCTACAGATAATTTAAAAATATACAGTTCTTCCATGTGTGGGGCCAGGACAGCGTTTCTGGTCCTACACAGCTAAGTTAGTTTTAAGAAAAACTTAGAAATAAAAGCAAAAGACATCTGACATTAGAAACAAACAGACAGTTTTTACTTAGCAGAATTTAGATAAAATACAGAAGGTGACCTCTCCCGAGGGATAGGCACGCCCTGGTGCTCTCAATTGAGAGACACGGAATTTAGAACGTTACAGGAGGTTGACCCCTCCCGGGTGGCTCTTGAAAGAGGCACACCCAATAGAGGAAGAACCTTATTTTTTATAGATGCAAAGACGTCACACAATCCATCCCCTTACTCACGTATTAACCCATACTCCTTTCACGTGCTACAAGCATGTATGTTCAAACCCCATTGGACAGATCTGTCTCCTGGTCACATGAAGACAGCCCCTTATTCTACGTCAAACGCTACATGCTGTTAGTGCATGTCCTCTACCCATATACAAAGGACAGCCATAAAGTTAGCTTGCTGTCTCCAAGAAAAACCTGTTTTGCTACGTTTTCTCCCAGAGAGAGAGATGTCCTTAGCCAATGCAGCATTCTGACTCTACATACTTTTAGATCATAAAACTTCCTTTCCCAGCTTGAAATGTTAAAACATGATTTTACATACACTGATTCTAAAACAATAGAATTATAGTAAAATACAAATACATTTGAATTTCTCATTATCATTTCTGTGTGCTCATTTAACTATATAGAAAAACACTTCGTAATTTAACTAATCACATTCATTTCTAACCCAAAAACCAAGTTATAAAATTGCATTTGTCTTCTGTCACGTAGTAGCCCTCAGTGACAAGATACTAAAGATGTTATCTTGCTTGCCTGCATTTTCACTAGCAAGCTGGTAACATGCAGGCCTGCTGGTCTCTATACACAGAGCCATTTTGATTCATCAATCCTTGGTTCAGGCACTTGATTAAATACAAATTTATACACATTCTGATCCATCTCCACACATGGATGCTTTTGTTAGGTTTAAAACTGACCATATTGTTAATTCTTATTTTTAGTTAAGCTGAAAGCACATAGTGGGCTGGATCTTTCAGATTGTAAAAGAATGGTGATCTTTCCTTCCCTTCCTTTTTTAACCTGTTGTGGAATGGCCCCACTGAACTACAAGCCCCATTCCATTTTTGCCCTTTGAGGCATATAGGCACTCACTGTTGTCCTGAATCTCTGCCTGGTGACATGATACTTTTCAGAGATGGCCTCCCTTCTCAAACATTTTTCCTTACATCTCTCTGGTATGTTTGCTGCAATGTATGCTGAACAAAATAGTAAGACAGTGGGCAAGGGTGCAGGGGGAGGAACAGATGTGAATGTGACAAGGATAGCTGATATGGCCAGGGGGTAGCAAAGAGAATTAAAGGGAAATAGACAGGACACAAAAGTAAGCAGGTAACAGATGGATACTTAAAACCATTGAAAAGTAAAACAAGGTTTTGATCAAAGAAAAGATGGAGAGGTGACCTTTGTGGTTGTAAACAGTAGGTCAAGAATGTGCAAAATGGGTAGCAAGGAAGGAGGAGGGCAAGTAAAATTCTGAATAATAGGATTTCTCTTGGAGAATGAAATAAATGGCACAAGGTCAAGCCCAAATGGTCCTACATCTGAAAATCCACAAATAGCTTGTTCGAGGGAAAGAGACCAGAATGGGAAAGCAGTGCCTGGAGATTTTTGGCAAATTGTCTCCCTGTTTCATCCTTCACAACCCCTTTGGCAGCAAAACTGATTAAAATTTCCTCAGCAGAAGACTGGAAGAAAAGTTGATTGTCCTGCCACAAGAACTTCAGGCGGAAGAGCGTCGGGTCTGCCTATGTATAGTTGCAGGGAGCTGATAACCACAGGATAGCACATGCAGGGCGTGATGATTGCTCTCTATCCGGTTTTGAATGTCTGCTGAGTGGCTTCAGTGTCTGGATGTGGGGGTAAGATCTGACCCTAAAGCTCCACTCAGGATATCTCCATATTGTTTTTAACCTTTGCATGTGCTTCTTAATTCTGCTGTGCTGGAAATGGTAGCAGTGTTTCACAGAGTTCCTGATTATAACTGGTGGGATCTAGTGATGAGTGGGTGAAACATGAGTTTATGATACCCATTCCCATATTTCATCTGAACTGCAAGTCATGTATTTATAGTATCTGTGTCCTGCTTTTCAACCATTCTGGATCTTAAAGAAATTCACAATAACATATTTTGTGGTAATGATGGGACACTTTGAAGTGCGTTTAAGTAGAGGAGATAATGTTTTCTCAACACAGATACCTCACTGAACTGTATGACAGAACCTCTGAGGCAAAAAGAGATGGCAAGGTTTTTTAAAAACCCATCTTTGGGCTATCAGGTGCTATTAATGGTATCAAATGAACTCAGTCTGACGACTAAGTAGTGCAGGTCTTTGTACCCCCTTAACAATGGCAAAGTGGATGCAGATTAGGGCTACCAATCCCACTCTGGCAAATATTGGGTGATTTGGAGGGAAGTGCCTGGAAGGATGGAGTTTGCTAGGAGGTGATGCAAGTTCTTCTATGTCCCCCGAGGAATACTCTCGGTCACTATAATCTTTGCCATAGAGTTTGGGGAAATTCTTAGAGTTTTACCTAGAAATGATGGCACTTCTGGATGAAGGATTCACTGGCTATGATGTCAACTTCTTTGTGACACTTAGAATTTCTCCAGTCTCTATGATATTTATGATAGATATTGAAGAGAATTACTAGACTAGAGCATCACCATTGACTCAGCACTCCCCTCATTTTTTTCCCATTACTGAAATCAGCAAGCTTGGGGGACCAACGTTGGCTGTGGTCTGGTGCTACCAGGCAAATGACAACCTTAGTGAAGACACTCAGAGTATTTTCTCTTATCCTCCAGGTGTTTTTGCCACCATCATTTCTGCTGTTCTGGGCAAATGGCATTCAATAGGTACCAGTTCTCAGGGTTGTGATCACTGGACATGCTGTAAAATCCTTTCTCCAGTCCTATTGATGCCAGTGCCTCACTGGGGCCATTTCAGTGGCTATAGGAAGACAGTTCTACCTCTCTGCCAGTTGATTGTCAGACTTATAGCCCACAGCTGGATGCTGGTGTAACTTACCACCCCCACAATCTAAAATATTAAACAAAGAGCTGCAGCCTCAGGTTGCAGAGGAAGGCTTACATGAATGAATACTGTAGTAAAAACTAGATCTAGTTACTGCTTTGGTTAAAACTTTGAACAAGGTTGAAATGGCTTGCAAAATATTTCTTTTTCTTGCAATCCTCATACATTTCTTTTATCCCACTGTCACCTTTGATGGCAAGTTTTGCAGGATTTTAGTTATAAAAACTTCTAATTCCCATCTCCAATTATCTGTCTCTTGATTTTATAGATTGAGTGACTGGCATTGTGGCAGCATTTTCCCAAATCAACAAGAAGTGTTTTAGCATCCAGAATGAGGCTGCTAAATTGGAATTTACCTCTCATCTCTGCATAATCATGACTTTCATGCATAACCACTGGGGGCACTACATAAGACATAGGAGATCCACTACTGGATCTTTACCTTTAAATTTCTACTAAAATAGCTTTGTGTGTGTATGTGGGAAGAGAGAGGGAGAGAGCATGAAGAAATTGGATCACAGTGGGAGACAGACTTGTCAACTCTGGACTGGTAAATTCATGGAGATTATGGGGTGGAACCTGGAGAAGGTGGGGTTTGGGGAGAAGCTGGACCTCAGTGGTGTAATACTGTAGAGTTTTAATACTGTAGAGACTATCATCCAAGGCAGACATTTTCTCCAGAGGAACTGATCTTGGTAGTCTAGAGAACAGTTATCATTTTGGGAGATCTCCAGGACCCTCTGAAGTTGGCAACACCAGCAGGAAAAATCATTTCCTTCCCTCCTCGTGTAACCTCAGCTTGTGGGTTCTGTGGGGCAGTACTTGGAATGAGTTGCAACAACAATTTTTAAACAACAAAATGGTTTACTTTTCTTTACAATTAACACTTTTAAAACATCAACATTTAACGTTACAATTCAAGGTCCTGTTCAGGTTGCATTTCAAGTCCTTCTATTTACAGTCTACTGATATTGCCAAGTCCAAATTCTTCTTTGCAAGTTGGCTGGCTCCTGAAGACTCCAAGGGCTTGATGAACAGGTTGCAACATGATGAAGGTCTCCAGGAGAACTCTCACCCATTACAACCACAAAAGAAAACCCTGAAACAATAAACTCCAACATTTACAACATAGCAAAAACAACAACTACCTTCCCAGTAGTTCCCAACAATATTGCAATTACCTTAACAAGGTGTTAAGGGCTTATAGAAATCAAGGTCCGAGTCTGGTACCCTTGTCTTCTGCAAAGAGCTCTTTCAGCCTTTCTGCTGCTCTGAGTCTCCACCCCCTTACTGGGTCAACCCATTCTGGGCCAACCCATTCTGGGCATGGGGGTTACACTCGCAAACCTCCTCCTTGCCCTCAGATTCTCTTTGGCCCCATTCTAAAAATATAGGCTTATTTTCTTTATTCTTTATAAACAGAAGTTTGAGAAGTGGGGTTCACATTTAGAAAACTCTCATGCTGATCCATTATGGCCCATCCATTATGGCTGCTATCAATAAAAAATAATCATGGAATTGCAACCTTGCGCTGTCTAGTTGTGTTTTTGGTTACAGCGCACCTGACTAAGTGGGCTCTGACTGACAAAACTTTAAACTGCTGATAGTTTTTAAGGTACCACAAGACTCTCTGTTGTTTGTTCCTGTATAAAATCCTGTATAAAATTCTTAAGCTTCTGAGAGATACATCATAAACCCGTAATCAAACATTTGAGTCCTTGGGTGCAAAGCATGCAACCTCGAGTTCAGATGGGGGGATATTTGTCTGAAAACAACACTTTTTGACTGCATACAAAATCTACCACTTTAAACAAAGAAGACTTGCTCGAATAACGATGGAAGGAACTGAATGTATGCATGTTTTCTCTTTATTTTCTAGGTAAAGCAATGCCTTGGATATCCAGTTAGGAGATCTTCTGCAGTTTGTACGTGGCATAAAAAATAATGAAGAAACCCTTTCCCCAAGGGAGCACTGGTAGATTTATCTATGAGGAATAAACCAAAAATATAATCTTGGATTCAAAAATTTGTTTTTTGTTTCCTTAGCTGTAGACACTGAGGTTCTGTTCCAAAGACACTTTGTTGTTTTCTTTTAAGCAGTGGGGCTGTGCATTTGAACAATGCAACAGCTATGAGGCACAGGAAGAGATGTGAGAGTGCTCTTCCATGCGCGGGGGAAGGAGGGGTGGCAGTGAGGCTGGCCCAGACTTCTGTTGTGCCTCTCAGACTCAGATCAAAGAATTGGTGGTGAAGGAGGGGGAAGGCTTTCAGCTGCCTGCCCCCCCTGAAGCACCACCCATGACTTCTCTAAGCCTGGCACTCCTGGCATTACACCAGCATGGCATAATGGTTAAGAGCGATGGAGTCTCATCTGGGGAAATGGATTTGTTTGCCCACTCCTGCTGGGTGACCTTGGGCTTGTCACATTTCTTCAGAATTCTGTCAGATTCCCATACCTCATGAGGTGTCTGTTGTGGGGAGAGGAAGGGAAAGGAGTTTGTAAGCCGCCTTGAGTCTCCTTACAAGAGAGGAAGACAGGGTATAAATCCAAACCCTGCCCCTCCTCCTCCTCCTCCTTCTCCCAAGCAGCCTTGGCTCCAAGTGTCTCCATAGCTCTCGGCATCTGCAATCAAACTGAGCCAGGCAACCCTTGCTGCCACCTGGGCCCCCCCTTCCAACACCTTCCCCACAAGCAAGTAGTCAATGCAACTCTGAGGGATGGAGCTGACCATCTCAGGCGCAGTTGTGAACTAACTGAGCTGTGCAGCCCTCGCTGCCGCCCAAGATCCCCCTTCTCCCTTTGTTGAAAGCAAACAAGTAAGCAAGGCAAACAACCAGCAGCAGCAGAGTGAGTGCAGGTTGGGCAGTTTGAAGAGCTGATGACACACAACAGTGCAGAGCCATTTTTTATTGGCCGGGGGAAATCCCTTGTACCCACCCGCCAGTCTGCAGCCAGTAGTTCAGAATCATGCCTGATAAAAACAGTAGGAGGGGCGCCTTTGGGCATCTGTAACCAGCAGCCAGCCATTTCTCTTGGTGCTCTGATCTGAGAAAGGGTGGTCAGCGGTGCAAGTCCTGGCATGTCCCACCCATGTTACATGCTGCATAGATCTCTAAGACTTCAAACATAACTCTTACCTTAAATTATTTAATAAACTGGACTTTCCCCATCTGGCTTCAAAAATAGCCTTTTAACAGCTGTCAAAACTGAGGATTGACCCCAAATGAGTAAATCAGACTGTAGGTATCCTTGAGAAGCATTTGGGTCACCTTTTTGTTTTGTTCTCTAGAATTTGCAATGATGCTAATGCAGAGAGCCACAGGGAAACTCATTTAAATTGCAGGGGGTTGTAATATAGCATTGACAGGAGGCTTCTCTGCATGGTAACTCATTGCAGATGCAAGGCTCCTTGTGTGGAAACAACTATCACAAGGAACAATATAAAGGGGCTCCAGCATGATAGCAGGATGCCAGCACTGAATCTGATGGTCTGTGCAGTTTTATCTAAATAGCCTGTTTTCAGAGGAAGTTTTGAGTGTAGCCATGTCTCTTTTTCAACAGGTATGTCTACCCAATGACTGTTGTGGGATTATTTTTGCCTTAGAGAGATCTACCAAAGGTGACAGTAGAGGCAGGCTGCTTGAAGTGGGAAAGGATCAGCTGATAAACTTTTCTGGTGCCAGACTGACCAGCACCCCCTAAAACATCAACTCCATCCTACCTGTCGTAGTTAATTCTGGATGGATGTGGTATAGTAATATGCTGCCACCAGTCTGGTTTGTGTGGGGAGGTCTTTAGCTTGATGGGCCCAGAGTACCCTCTTCTTTTATTTCATTTGCAACACTTTTATTGCAAGTACGGGCTGCCTGAATGGCCCCTGCGCCTGAGTAGTTGAAACACCCTTGCACAGTTTTAAAAGCAGAAAGTTACATTCAAAAGTGAAAAAAAGCAAAACTTGTTAATGCCTTTCATAAAAGAAGTTAGTCCAAAATGATGGAAAGTTTGCATAATCATATTGGGGCAAAATTATTGAGGTTTATCCAAAATCCAGTGCAGCAGAACGAGCAGCTCTGCACAAATACACAGAGCAGCTGGGTAGTTTCTACGGGAAGAGGTGGAGTTCTGCATCTGTTGGATTGGAATTTAAGCTGTGTTCTGACACTCAGCAAATGGAAACAGTGGGGTTGGGGACATAAATGAAACACTGGACAAGGTGGGTTACAAAAAGTGGCTGTGCAAAGAACAGCAACAGAAAACTCCCTAATGCATCTAAAAGCAATTCACTGACAGCTTCTCAATCTAACCTTTAATCTTGTCTTCTGGACTCGTATGCCCTGTGTCAGGAGACAAACACAATCATTGGCAGCCCACAGTTGCTAAGCACATCCACCCGAACTCTTTGGGAAGGGAGCTTTACGGATTTTGTTCAGTGTTCATTTTTGGGGTTCTGATTGGGGTTCCCTCTGTAAGTTAACATGGAGTGAATTGGTGGCTAGATTCTTATTGAGGATGTCACTGGCAGGAAAAGAAGGATTATCACCTCCTCTTAAGGGAGCACATGGCCTCCTGGCTAGGAAGCAAAATGCCAGAAGGCAGTTCTGGAAGTCTAGGAGGTTCAATTCATGAAGAAAAGAGAGGATGGGACCAGGAAAATCAGAAAACAATGGGAAAATCATAATCTCTGGGTCCATGCCATCAGTCCTAAAATGTGCTCGGAAGTAATAAGTAATAGAGATGTTTGAAACTTGCAGTGATGTAGTGATTGTTCTTTTTTGTTTCCTGGGGATTGTGTTTCCCAACCACCATGGCTAGTAATGTCTATGTCCCTTCTCAGTTTGAAGCCCTCTAGCAGAGTTACTGTCTGAGCTGCAGAAAGGCTGTGTTGAAGGATCAGGCACTGATGGAGTAGTCAGAAGTCATTGAAGTCATTTCCACACAGATGTCACATCGATCTTCACACTGGGGAAGAACAGAATGGCCATTTGTAGAAGAGCAAGTGGAGGGTTTGAGGCAAAACAGAGTGTTTGCTTCCTTTTTTCTTTTCTGTTGCCATTAAACCCTGCATGCATGTAAGCTTCCAACAGGCACTGCTGAAGGCAACAAGGAGCACGGCCACCTTTGTGGCATCAGAACCTGGCCACATGGAGCAGCACAAACTGAAGGCAGAGTACTAATACAGCTCCCTACAACATAAGGGCAAATTTGACCTATTGAGAACTATTGAAACTAAGCCTTGAGAGCAAAATGGTAATCAAATATGAGAGGTATATGCATTTACTCAGGATCAGGATATAAACGAATAAATACAGCAAGTGAAATAACACAAAACTCTTATATGTAATTGCAGCTTTTACAAATACTCATCAAGAGTTTGAGATTAAACTAAACTCGGCAAGACTCAGGGCAGAGGTAAATGTAATAGTAGACCTCCAAACCAGAATCCCCATGGAAACAAGTTTTCTCCCCTTCTTCCTATAGCACTCCCCATATTGTTTCCACAACTATGCCAACAACACTCAACAGTCTGGAGTGGGAACAGGGAATCACAGAATGTGATGACACCATAGCAAGAGCAAGTTTGTTTACATGTCACAGTAAGATGGAGAACAATTTGACGCAGGCCTGCCAATTTCAGTAGCAGCCCATTGCAAAGTGCCCCATCTTGTTCCACCTTGAAAAGTGATTAATACAGACTAGAGCATGTGATTTTTTTTCTAATGCTACCTTTCTGGGACACTCATTACATAGTTAAATACTACTATTGATGCTCATTGTTTGGAAGCCCTTAGGTGAAGTATTGTGTGATGTTTGACATTTTTCCTCCTATCCCTATAGCAGGGGCCAAGGTGATATTCAGCCCTGAAAAGGAAAATGTAAACAAACATAATGGCTCTCATATCAGTCTCTCAGTTTTCAAAGTGAATATGGCATTCAATATGATTTACATCTTCCCTAGTCCCCTTAAATGTGTCCAAGGATCCAAACTTGATGTTAACAGTAGTGCTCTGAATGTGGATATCAACATTCATTCTGCCATCACTCTCCATGCCCAAGAGAATTTTTGTATAACAAAATGCCTCTTGTTGGTTGTCAATACAACTTTGCTTCAGCCTGGACATCCTCAAGAGCTTGGTTCAGCCTAATGCCTTTCTTGGGCATTCAGCGCTCATTTTGCCCTTATCAGTGTGAGGTTTCTGACTTTGCTATTACTCCTCAAGTCCTGGTATACTGTCTGTCAAAACAGAAAGCCTCTTGAATTTCAAAAGCATGTTACCTTATGGCATAGGATTCTGCTTTCAAGCAATAAGTGCTCAAGGCATGTTTGGGGCCATGATGTAACAGCAATGTTGGTCGCTTCCTGGGAACATTAGGAGTGTTATCTAGTTCTCATTCTTGTTTTCCAAATGCTATTTGTTACGAAATTTATTTTGTACTAGCGGGCCCGGCCACGCATTGCTGTGGCAATTATCCTTCTCATCACAGTCCGCAACCCACACATATGTCCATGCAGGTCCAATGATCCCCAGCATAGCCTTTTGAGGTGGTCAAATGGAATCCCTCTTTCCCTTTTCAATGCACATCGTTATATGGTGCTATCTTTTTTTTTAGTATAAGGTAACCCTTCCCATTCCACAACGGAACTGTCCAGAGTGTAAATCCTGCTGTCCATGAGGCTGGTTGACACGCACAGTCCTGGCTTGGGTAAGGCAGAACTGGGGCAAGCAGGGTATCCCAGTCAGGCAGCAGAGGAAGTGTGGTGAGGCGCTCAGATGGAGGCCAGCTCCCTGGGTTCGTAAAGGGCCACGTGCAAAAGAAGTGGAGCCAGTAGTGTTGGTTCGCCCCCACCCCACAGATTGTCTTAGAAGAAAAAGGCAAACTCTAGCTCGCTTTTAGTAAAAGAGAGCTGTGGCGAATATGGATGAGGAAGTGGGTAAGTGGTGGTTGGATGTGAGGGAGGGCAGAGTGAGGTGTGTGAGGATGAGCTGGATGCGTATGAGAGTATGTGTGTTGTGTGGTAGCAGTGGGTGAGGCACAGAGAGTGAAAGTTACCTGCGTGTGAGGGGGGGAACCCCACCTGGTGTCTCACACGGCAAAGTGTGTATGTGCTTCACTTCAACTCGTATTACCTAACAGTATTACCTATTTACTGTTTTTACTGCTCATCTCTGCCCATCTGAGCGAACATTCTAAGCCCTCATACCAAGCCCTCAGGCCACAGACAGACAGGCTGCATGAACATTCTAAGGGTGACAGTTAAACACAAACAGCTTCATGGCCTGGTGCACCAGGAAAAAGACGTTTTACCTGGCTCAGTTATGGACTTTCAGCGATTTGATGGTCCGATTACCTGCCCGCAACAGGGAGGGACGTCCTGTGAAAATTTGGGGGCAATCCGTCCAGCAGCTTCTGAGGAAGACCATCAGGGACAAACACACTGTTAGATTTTTATATATATAGATTTTAAATGGGTATTGCATTATGAAAATATAAAAGGTAACAATTAAAAAAACATTCATACCCTGTGCAGTGTACAATATGAATCCTGTAAGTTATAAGGTTTATATATGTTTCAAGTATCGACCTTTTTTAATAGATGGTTTTCAAGGTGACCTCAGGTCATATGACCATAAATGGAGAAGCATGTAATTCAGCCATGTAGTACACCAGAAGGTCAGAGTACTAAGTCACTTCCTATTATCGTATTCCTTTTGTAGATGATAGAAAGAGATTCAAATTTAAGCATCTCAGTGAACTGAAATCCCACAGTTAGGATTGTCTGGCAGATGTGTCATTGAGGGGAAAATTTAGCCATTGAGAGAAGGATTTAAGAAAGCCAATCATGAGAGGCAATGCAAAGGAATGCAATTTATGACTTTTGGGAACCTCCAGGCTTAAGTAATGAATAATTTGTGTCTTAATGTTACTCTGCTCTGAAAGCCCCCAATCATGTTCCCCAGTGACAAAATTTAACCTCTCCTGGTATAAACTATGTATTCTATGATTTTGAAGATTAAAACTTTTCCTTTTCTCTTCTCTATCCCGCCCCATCTTCTCTAGTGAACCTTGTAAGAAGACCAAAAATAAGTGCATAATTTGTCCTTCTGAAAGCCTGAGAGAGGGTATTTGTGTGAGTCATACTTACATGCTCCAGATAATGGTTCACAACTCTTCAATCTATTTCTGTATGTTTTTGCTCCTTTTAATACAGATGCCATCTTGCTTAATAGGAAACATCTGGATGCTTAGACATGACTGTGATTATGCCCAGCATGCCATACCATTGTCCCTACCAATACTGTGAGACTCCTCCGCCACCCAAACCAGCTCCCAGCCTTCTGACATCCCACCATCAAATAAGGTGCCTGGGTCACTGGCCTCAGCATTGGGAAGGAGAGGGGGCTCTGCCCTCCAGGTCCTCTTTGTTTCTCTGACTGACTGACTGATTGATTCTGTCTCTGGTCTTTTCCACACAGCAGAAATAAAATGTCCTGCAGCTGTTTTAAAAAGATCTGTTTTCATGTTTTTGTTTGCACAGTGTGGACAAAAAGAGCTTTGCCAACCCAAACAGCTTCCCCCCCACCTGCCACCTGATGGAGCTGTTGTCATTTTCATAATTGTGTCTGCCATATTGTGTGCTACTGCAGAGATTCTTTGTGCCTCCGCCATTTGGTGAAGGTTTCCCATGGAGGTTTCCTCTGTTTGCAGCTCCTCCAGTGGCCATTGCACTGTAAAAAGTAGATGAATACAGTTTGCTTTGCCTGGCGATCCCACACAAATGTCATTTTCCCTTTTTTGTTTTGTTTTGAGGAAGCTGGCTGTGAAGCTACGATGACTTGAATATGTGCATATTGCAGTTTCTTGTGTTGTGTTGTTGCAGCTTTTCAGACAGCTCCCTCCAAACAAATAGACAAAAAAAGTAAAAATGACGTGTGCAGGATGGCCAGGCAAAACAAACTGTATTAATCTTTCTCTTACTGCTCAATGACCATTGGATGAACTGCAAGCAGAAAAAACCTTTGTGGGAAACATTCACCAAATGGCAGAGGTAGGAGGCTTCTGAAGAGAGCAGAAAATGACTGTAAGAGCTGGGAGGCAGGAGAAATAAAGCTTCTCCTCACTGCTTGTGTTTGCAGGCAAGCAGGAGATGTCTTCAACCTGTCTTCAGGAAAAAAGATTGCTAGTTTAGTGATTTTTTTTTTAAAAATAAAAGGTTGAGAGAAAGAAAACAGCATGAACACGTTTTGGGAGAGAGAGCTGTGCGAACTTCTCCCTCAAATCACTTTTTATAACATCCTCAATTCATTATATTTATGCTGCGCCGAAAAGACGTTGTCTCTCCCTGCCCTATTCCTTCTCCTTGCTGTTCAGATCTGCCTCTTCACCTCTCCCATCCTGACCTTCCCCAAGTCTGTGCTTGGTCTTGCCTTCTGACAATACCCCTCCCTGCTGTTGCCTGTCTCCTGGCCTTGTCATCGGCTGTGTCGGAGCAGTCTACCTGGGTCCTGCACACATCCCTTCCCTACTTTCCTTGCATGGGTGAGTCTGGCCCATTGCCATCCTCAGCTTGGGCAGCTGGGGTGGGTCAAGTTGGGGCTGGGAGTCGACTCCCAACAACCACATATTCCATGCACCCAATTCATGGTACTCTCAGTCCATCTCTATAATAGCTGTGGTAGAAAACAAGAGGCTAAAACATTGATTCTCTATGTGCCATCTTATTTGTGATATTTTGCTTGCCTAAGGGACCTTTATAGCCGTATTTATTCTCAGAATCTTGGCTGTTATGGTGGACTGGGAAAGCTATTTTGCCTTTTGCTACCTTCCCCAAGGGATGTTGTCACATCTATAATATATGGGTGTTATGCAAGATAATGATTTTTTTTGTATAGTCATGTTCCCAAATGCTTTGCAAAGATTGTATACACCCTTATTCCAAGTCTTTGGCTGATTGCTGCTGCAGTCATTTGTATAAAATATCATGTATTTTTTTTGAGAGGGGGGTTTATACCCATGATGGATATTCAGACAAGGAGGTACAGGTGTGTGTGGAATGTACAAGTCTTCCTGTAGGTGTTGCCCTCCAACCTCCATCTTTCATAGAACTGGGAGTTACTGGCTTTACAATAAATGTTGCAAGGACCATAAATTTCGTTTTGGAGGGGCAGCACTTGCATTTAGCAGTGTGTTTATATGCAAGAGATTTAACCTGCTGAGGATGTTAAGGTTTTGCTAAGCAAGCATGGTGATTTGTGAAAAGCATTGCCTGCAAGAAGATTTCTCTACCTTAAGAAGTCTCAAAGCAGCTTACAATCGCCTTCCCTTCCTCTCCCCACGACGGACACCTGGTGGGGTAGGTGGGGCTGAGAGAGTTCTGAAAGAACTGTGACTGGCCCAAGGTCATGCAGCAAGCTTCATGTGTAGGAGTGGAAAAACAAACTTGGTTCACTAATTAGAATTTGCTGCTCTTAACCGCTACACCACAGTAGTTCATGTATGCTAGTAAGTGGAAAGACTTAGCTCCACTGAACATCCACACTGATCCAAATTCTATTGGCATCTAATATATGGACACAGTGATTTTTTCTCACTGCCTTTCCCTGCCTGCCTCTATTTTCTTTCATTAGCATGACTCTCCTTATTGATTTAATCAATTTTCTCTCCTAAGCTGAGTCTCACTGCAGCACTGAGCTCTTTGCAGGCAATATCTTCAGAGTACCAAGATGAGGCATTTCCCTCTGATTAAGCCTTTATTGAGACAAAATATTTTAACATTTGCAGTTAGGTGCATACGTGTGTTCTTCCCAATTGATTTGCTTGACAGTCAGTAGCACACAAATACCACATCTACTCTTTCCCTCTGAATAGGTTTTACTATTTGTGTTTTGTTTCTTTGGGTATGTGTGTGGTTTGTTAATAGCTAATCTCTGCAGAGTGGAAGCAGAAGGAATAAATACTGAGATGTAGTGCTCTCTACATGAACAAATCCAGAGGCTGCGTGGCCACAAAAGTATAGAAGGACAAAATTAGGTGGATTATTGACATTTTATAGAGTTGGCAATCTAAGTATTTGTGATTTTTCCTTCAGGCCACCCTTCAGAGAGTTCTTTGGAGACGAGCCTTGATAATGTGTTGGGAGATGTTGATGTATATTTAGATTAGGAAAATCGTGTATCATAACTGTGATACAAAGCAATATAGAATATAATTAATGCAATGTTTGCTGGCAGAGTTAGATTTGTACATTGAAAGGAATGGGAAACTGCTTAGGGATAAAGTTCCCTAAGTTCACATGAGGCTTTGTGGCTTTAGGAAAGAAACAGAAATCCTTTATTGTAAAGGAACTCTATATAGGATAGGAAAGGATACAGTTAGCATTCTATGTATTTCCCTGTGCTAGGATGGAGAGAGATTGTAGATAGCACATCTTGCCCTCATGAATGGTTAGACAAAGAAGTTGGGAGACAAAAGGTCAGCTGAAGGGAAGGAAAATGTTTATCTGGGAACTGCAATGTATATAAACAAAAGGACAGCATCAGATTAGACTACGGGAAGGATACACTTGGGCCCTTTCCGCACAGCAAATGTATAGTGGGTTGCAGTCAGGATAAAGTAACCCACTTCCTTGTTTTTCACATTTGCATGCATCCGTGCACATAGCAATTGGAGCCCATGGAAACAATGCGGGTTGTTGTTGCACCTTCGCATGGAGGCACGTCTATTTTTTTTATTTACCTCCCACCTATGCGTAGCTACACAGGCATGCACAAACGAACCTCCACAGCCATATTGACATCTCATGATACCACGATACGACCCTTTGCGCGACTATGCAGATGTAAGCCAGGACATTTTTTAAAATGAAAGTGCAGCTGAATAAAGTGCCTCCTGCCCGGCCGTTTGCTCGCAAGCAGCTGCAACCTGATATTTTAAAAGACTCACAGACAGTACGATTCTTGAAAAACCCAGTTTGGGGGAAATAGCATGGGGCAGACTCACTTTACAGGTGGGATCTGTGCAAAGTTCCTCCCCCAAAATGGTTTTTTTTACTGCCCTTAACCCTTATTTATTGGCCCATGCAGAATGGGCCAGAATCTTCCAGACCTATCTATTTTTCTAACTCTGTTTGGCCCCTCTTGTTCTGATGTAGACTAAGAGTCATTGCACTTCCTTCTAATAATGTCATCTGTCTTGTTAAAAAAGAGCAAGTAGATTGTGGCCATCAGAGCATTTACAGCCTGCTTCTGAAGCAAATGATATTCAGGATCAAAACTTTTAAATTACAAACTGATAACTTATCATGGTGGGCCCCAATGGCTGCCATCAAAGAAGAATGACTACACAAGTTTGTTTTCTCTTCTTTTGTTTGGCAGAAACACATCTTTGTTGTCATCCTCTTCAGACTGATGACATTGTATTGTATTGTGGTATCTGTATGATGTTGTGGTGAAGGCCAATACCAGTTGGCTGAGATACTGTGAAAACATGGAATAGCCATTAAAGTTTCAAATGACCTACAAAGCTGTTCTTCAATGTTTGCTGTTTAGTTTCTGAGAGGGAAAGAGAAATTGTCATTTTGGCAAAGAATAAAATATTACACCTCAGAGATAATAGATGTTTGTTTGTGGAGCAAACTGGCTATAGGAAAGTTAAGAAGTAGGGAAAATAAATGTCTGGGAGCCTAGGGAAAAAGTCACCATGGGGATGTTCTAGCAATCACCCCCAAACTCAATGGTTTCTGTACTTTTTGTAGCGCTAGACCCTTTCTGCGCAGGCCAATAACAGCAGTGCAAGCACGGTAAAAACACAGGTTGGGGGGAGAACTTTGCCTGGCTTGTGCCCCTGAAACGAGGCTGCACCATGCTATTTCCCCGCAACAGTGTTTTTGAAACTTGCTAAACTAGCGAGTTTTTTTAAAAACACCACGTTGCACCCACTGACGTGCGAATGACTCCGGGTGGGAAGTGCCACTTTTCAGCAAATCTTTTAAAAAAGTACCTTCTCTCATGCATAGCTCCGCAAGAGAGGGTAACCGGCCCTCTGGCCCCAAGGCATCAGCTGTGGTGGCCCGCCCCTCTTTCCTGCAGGGCTGTGCAAGGAAGAAAGTAAGTTTTTTGATAAAAGTATGAGACAGCTGCAGGGTTGCACACACAGGAGCATGTGAGCAGCCCTGGGGCTGCACTGGGGCCAATTATCCCGGCTTCTCCCTGCGCCCCTGGCCTGTGTGGAAAGGGCCCTAGACCAGTGGTGGCGAACCTTTGGCACTCCAGATGTTATGGACTACAATTCCCATCAGCCCCTTCCAGCATGGCCAATTGGCCATGTTGGAAGGGGCTGATGGGAATTGTAGTCCATAACATCTGGAGTGCCAAAGGTTCGCCCCCACGGCCCTAGACTGCCACCCATGCAATATTGGCCCTTCTAAATAAACTGGAAGTAATGCATGGGACACAAATTGATCCCCCTCTCTTTCTCTGGTCTGCTTCCACTTGCTGACCAGAGAGTCGGTGGACAGCAGAACATATCAGTAGGCGATTGCTTGCCATTAGTGGGCAGTAGACAACCCTAGGCCTTCAGCATCAGATGATATTCTTCGACCAATGAGATCCTTTTCCTTAGGAATTTTCTGGGAAATACTCACACTTACTCCTTCTCCCCTCCTCCATCCTTTTACTATAGCCAGGTCTGGCATTCAAAAATTACTTCTAATCAACACTCTTCACTGGGGGACCTTGTAAGAAATAAGGATCTATAAGACCAATTGTGCCTGCTTAGCCTGATTGGGCCTTCTAATATCCCAATCTTTGGGTCCTGTACGGCTGCAGAGAAGTCCTCCCCTATCTTTCATAATCCTTTCTGATTTGCAATCTGCATACTGGAAAATGATATAAATTCATCAAAAGCTTCAGAAATAAATTTTTTAAAATTATTTTTAGTGTTTACCCGACAGATATTTCTTACTTTGTTACTGTTAAATCTATTTTGATTTCTGTGTCATTTGTTCATCATACAGTAGTTCACTCTGAATTGTCTTTTTATCACTGATGGATTGAAACTGAACCACACAATGAAGCTGAAATAAATGTTTTTCAGAAAGGCAGCTGTATCAGTCTCTAGCAGCAAAGGCTCCTTTGGAATCCTTTTCATGGTCATACATCATTGTTACCCTTGTAAGAACCAGTCAGATGATGGTTGTTACTCGGCCAGGCCCTGAGGGGGGATAAGCCAAGCTACAAAAATTAGGCTATTATGGCTTGGAAAGTTTCAGTTGGTGAAGTGAATACAGATCTTTGAACAAAATAAATACTGGTCGTTGTGGGCTTTCTGGGCTGTGTGGCCGTGGTCTGTTAGGTCTTGTTCCTAACGTTTCACCTGAATCTGTGGCTGGCATATTCAGAGGTGTTTCACAGAGACAGGTATGTTACACCTCTGAAGATGCCAACCACAGATGCAGGCAAAACGTTAGGAATAAGATCTACCAGACCACGGCCACACAACTCACAACAGCCAATTGAGTCCGGTCGTGAAAGCCTTCAACCATACAAAAAAAATACTGTCAATCTTTTGGGAAAGTCAACCAAGGAAGTGCCTTTTCCTCAAAAACAACAACAAAAAACAAAGGTCAGTTAGATATCTTGAGGAAACTATTCTATCTAGCCAATTACTATGTCACTAACAGGCCCAATATGTCTCAGAAACTTATGAATCAGGCACAAGGACAACAGCTTTCCTCTGTTGTTTAGTCCTAGTTTCTGGTATTCAGAGGTACCCAGTCTCTGAAAAAGAACATTCCTTAGCTGATAGGTGGGATTTGCATGGACAGAACTGTGTTGATAGTGATTTGGAAGGTGAGGCATGATTTTTGCAACCAAGCTAGATTCTCCAAACACTGGAGCAGTTAAAGTACCAAAATACTGAGGTAAGGAAGCAACTTCATTCATAAGTCTCGTGAATTTCAGTGTAAATTTCCATATCCATTTATTTGTAAGAGTGTCCACATTAACACTGAAAATATGTAATGGCCAATTTGTTTCAGCTCTGGTATGAGGCATATATAAGGTATGGGCGTTGACATTGCTTGGTTGCAGTTGGTGAAACAAACTTAGTGAAAGCAAGATGCTTGTTATGCAGCTGCAAGAAACATTCTTTGCCTTTGTGTAAGTAATGGTTTCTCTAATAGAGCTTTAATAACTGGCATCTTGATCTTCTGTCCCTGAAGTCTTTATGTCCAGAATTAGCATGTCTGCTTACTAGAGTTCTTTGAGGGTGTAAACAGGCATGTGGATAAGGGGGAACCAGTGGACATTGTCTACTTGGATTTCCAAAAGGCTTTTGACAGAGTTCCTCACCAGAGACTATTGAGAAAACTCAGCAATCAAGGAATAAGAGGGGAAGTCCTCCTATGGATTAAAAACTGGTTGAGAAACAGGAAGCAAAGAGTGGCTGTAAATGGGAAATTCTCACAATGGAGAGATGTAGGGAGTGGTGTCCCCCAAGGATCTGTTTTGGGACCAGTGCTGTTTAACCTATTCATAAATGACCTGGAAGTAGGGGTGGGTAGCGTGGTGGCCAAGTTTGCAGATGATACCAAATTATGTAGGGTGGTGAGAACCGCAAAGGATTGCGAAGAGCTCCAAGCGGACCTTGATAAATTAGGTGAGTGGGCTAGGAAATGGAAAATGCAGTTCAATGTAGCAAAATGTAAAGTGATGCACATAGGGGCAAAAAATCCAAACTTCACATACACGCTACAGGGGTCAGTGTTATCAGTCACAGACCAGGAAAGGGATTTGGGCGTCTTAGTTGATAGTTCCATGGGAATGTCAACTCAATGCATGGCAGCTGTGAAAAAGGCAAACTCTATGCTGGGGATAATTAGGAAAAGAATTGAGAATAAAACTGCAAAGATTGTCATGCCCTTATATAAAGCTGTGGTGCGACCGCACTTGGAGTACTGTGTTCAGTTCTGGTCGCCACATCTCAAAAAGGATATTGAGGAGATAGAAAAAGTGCAGAGAAGGGCAACAAGGATGATTGAGGGACTAGAGCGCCTTCCTTATGAGGAGAGGCTGCAGCGTTTGGGACTCTTAAGTTTGGAGAGGAGACGTCTGAGGGGGGATATGATTGAAGTCTATAAAATTATGCAGGGGTAGAAAATGTTGACAGGGAGAAATTTTTCTCTCTTTCTCACAATACTAGAACCAGGGGGCATACATTGAAAATGCTGGGGGGAAGAATTAGGACTAATAAAAGGAAACACTTCTTCACACAACGTGTGATTGGTGTTTGGAATATGATGCCACAGGAGGTGGTGATGGCCACTAACCTGGATAGCTTTAAAAAGGGCTTGGACAGATTTATGGAGAAGTCGATTTATGGCTACCAATCTTGATCCTCTTTGATCTGAGATTGCAAATGCCTTAACAGTCCAGGTGCTCGGGAGCAACAGCCGCAGAAGGCCATTGCTTTCACATCCTGCATGTGAGCTCCCAAAGGCACCTGGTGGGCCACTGCGAGTAGCAGAGAGCTGGACTAGATGGACTCTGGTCTGATCCAGCTGGCTTGTTCTTATGTTCTTATGTTCTTATGTCTGTGGCTACCTGTGTCAAGTAACATCAATTATGTTCTCACCTCATTCATCAGAATAAACTCTCTGATGGCTATTCTTTGCTATACCACAATATGCAGAAAATATTCAATATAGATTACATTTGACTTCTGTAAACATTTCTGGAACATATATCAAGGTGTTTTACTACTATGATAGCTTTCTCAAAGTGTACATTTCTAAAATTACTATGTTGGTAATTTATTATTGCAAAGAGAAGAGAGGCAGGAACCACACACACACACACACACACACACACACACACACACACACACACACACACACACACACACACACACACTTTTCTGATTAGACTCATGGTTAAGTGTATGAAAACAAGATTTACTGTGTTATTAGGTTGCTGGAAGACTGATGAAAAGACTGTGCTTAGAAATTTCTCTTTATATGCTGGCTTCTATATGTGTGTGTTGTTACATTCACTGGAGGTTCTATGTGTGTGTGTTGTTACATATATCAGGCTCTAAGAATTCTAAAATTCAGGGCTGGGACTCAGATGCCTGAAGTAGTATCTCTCATAACTTATTTATTTTAATTTATTTTACTAAATTTATATTCTACCCTATCCCCACAGGGCTTAACATCTCAGCAGAAGTTGCTGCTGAGGACTTCTGAGGGCCTAACTTTTCAGCAGAACTTGCTGGCAGTGCCCCATACCTACCACATGTGTCTTTTTTTCAGTTGTATCCGTTCTTTGGAGTAGGTTGCCAGAGGACATCTGGGAGGACATCACCATTTCAAAAGTCCTTTTTTTTGCGGGGGGGAATTTATTTTAGTACTGGCTTCTGGTCTTGTTTCTCAACATTGTCAGTTCCTTCTTTAGTTTCTGTAGTTCTTCTTCTAGACTTACTTTTAGGCCGTTTCCGCACGGGCAGAAAATGACGGCCTGGAGACGGTAAAAACACCGTCTCCAGGCCGCCATTCGCACAGGGGGTGCAGCTGCAGCTCAGCCGCGCCGCTCTCGCACCGCCCGGCCGGCCCGAAGCCGGCGTATTCCCAGAGTGCTGGGAAGCGCTCTTTTAGGGAATACGCCGCCGTGAAGCTGCTGCCGAGCGAACAGCAGCTGCTTCATGCTGCCTCCCCCGCCCAGCACTTACCTTGTCCCTGGGCCTCCGGTGCGTCGCTGAGGCCTGGGGACACGCCCCCCTGGCCTGCGCCGCTGGAGCAGGCATGCAGGGCCAGGGGGCGTGTCCCCAGGCCTCGGCGACGCGCCGGAGGCCCAGGGACACGCCGGGTTGGCCGGGCGCCGGTGCTCCACGCGCCGGCGTCCCGCCTCTTCCCGGGACCGTCCGTGCGGACGGTCCCAGCGTCTTTGGGTCGGCGCGCAATGCACCGACCCAGCCGTTTCCGCAGCCGTGAGGAAACGGCCTTAGCTTCTGTTTCTTATTCTTCATCTTTGAACATTCCTTAATGAAACATCCTCTTATTACAGCTTTGTGAGCATCCCAAAGAATTCCTCTATCATTCATTGAATTAGTATTAATTTGCCAAAATTACTTTAGTTCTGTTCTTATCGTCTCTATACTCTCTGTGTTCTTCAAAATCCAATCTTTCATTCTCCAATACTGGTGACCACCTTCTCTACCAAATTCCCAACTAACTGAGTTGTGATCTGACACTGTTCTTTGCTTAATATTCATTCTTGTTGTCTGTTCCAATAATGATAGCGACACCCAGATCATATCAATTCTAGATGACTGATATCTTGCTGAAAAAAATGTAAACTCTCTCACACTATATCGTTCACTTTCTCTCCATACATCTTTGAGATCCAGACCATCAACCATGGAGAAAAACAACAATGGCAGTTTATTATTCCTTTTCATCAAATGTTGCTGAAGAATAGTCCTATCTTTGTCTTTCTCTACATCTACCACTCAATTCATATCCCCCATTAAGATCAAGTTTTCAGCTGTATGATAAATCAAGTGTTTGTACAGGTCTTGAAAGAACTTTTTTTTGTTTTCAGTAGGGGCATAGATTCCAACAACCATAATAGTCATACTGTTCCATTGTATCTCAACCATTAGACATCTTCCTTCTGTGTCATTAAACATTTCTTTAGGTTTCAGTTCATTTTTAATGTACAACGCTACTCCTCTCTTTGTCTTATATCCTGAATGAAAAAGGGTGCCAAGCTGTGGACAAACAATGTAATTTTCTTCACCTTTCTTAATATGAGTTTCTTGCAAACAAATAGCTGTACTTTTTTCTTTAAACAATTCTCTGAATATTTTTCTCTTTTTAAATTCGCTATTTAATCCATTTAAGTTTCAAGATCTTATTTTACACTCCATCAATCAATGTATAATAATAAATATATGTGTAAATTTGTATTCAAATTAAAGTGTGTGCTAAAACGTCTTTATTCTCTGTTAAAATTTATTGTGATGTTTACCAAATATAAATCTCTTTTAATTACACCATACCATGAGGCAGATTTTGACTGAGAGACTGTCTGTCTGTCTATCCTGGCATCACCTTTATATACACAGTCTTGTAGATCAGTATTATTCATTATATATTGAAGGTGGGGTGGGATAGTGTGACAAGAGACAATAGAGACATTATGCATGGAACACTTTTCTCACTGGTCCTTACCTTGCAGTGCATTTGCAGTGGGATCTCCTCGTGTTTACTTGTTTACTTGCAAGGAGATGCCCCACTGCCTACTGAGCAGCTTACACGGCTTGTCTGCCCCCACTTAGGGGTCATTCCCTGTCCAAACCAAGAATGAAGATTGCAAATTTAAAGTAATATTAATATTTCTTATAGCGATATTGTGCAGGCTGCTACCATTCTTTTTGTGTTTTTTTGGGCGGGGGGGGGGATGCTGGTTGTCAATCCCTGCTGGGAGTGGGGAGGGGTAACCCTCTTCTTCATACCACACAGGGATTGACAGCTGACATTTCCATAAAACAAAACAAAAAGAGCGGTAGCAGCCTGCATAACTTTGATATAAGGAATATTGATATTACAATTAAAGGGCTTTAAAAATAAAAAACCCCAGCTAACTTCATTCTTGGCTTGAATGTGGGAGCAATTCGGATGGAGCAAACCCTCAAGTGAGAGGAAACATTGGGGTTTCCTCACTCTTTCTAACCACAAGGCTTCTAGGATCAGTGGTGCTGTAAGTGTAATTACCTCTGTGCAGAAATCCCTGGTATGAAGGAAACATTCCCTCATTGCACGACATAGCAGCAGTGTATAATTGGTCAGCGTCAGAGACCAGAACAGTTTTTATCATTACTCATTAGGGATTTAAAAGGTAGAAGTATATAATGTGTTTTGTCAGTTCCTGAAATTTTATTCAGCTTTCATCTCATTTGTGATTACACATTCTACCCCGTTTCCCCCCCTTCCTCCTGCCACACTTTTCATGCTGCTGCAGCTGGTCAGGTGTGCCAAGAAAGCACTAGAGCTTGATCTGGTCAGATGGGTGAGAAGAGAATCTCTCTTTGTAACTCAGATGTTGTCTGTGAGAGTCCAGGACTTTGGGGCCAACTGAACCTTGAAAAATGCAGTCCATGCAGTGCTTTTTTCATTTCATGTTCTCATTCATTTAGTAATGATTGTACATCCCTACCAATGGCTGGTAAATGTAGCAGAACAGAGTAAACCCTATTGACTGGTTTGCTCCACTAGAAGGTTAGCCCACTGATTCATTGCTTGCTGCATGGCTTCATCATCTGCCCTTTGGTAGTTCCTCATGGCCACCTACATACTCTTTAATAACAAATACTCCTGATAGAATTCTGTCACTGCTCATCCATGACACTTCTTTTGACAGGAATTCAGCTGAGTTACAAAGCTGTAAAATGTTGCTCTTGGTACATGCTTTCTTTGTTGTTTTGAATTATCACTTGGAAGTAAATGAAGCAGGTTTCAGAATCATTTACAGCAAAATGTCAACTCTGTTTATTCATGGGAGTTGGCTGGAATTCAAAAAAGAGAATTTTTCTCCTATCAGTTGTCATTTGTATTTATATATGAGAACTGTCTTAATTAAACCGAGTTGCAGAAATACTGTCAAAAGTAGACGTATGCTGGCTTTGAGCAAGCAACAGAAATGGTAAAGTACAATTGTTTCCCTCCAGATCCAGGGCTTGTTCTCCCTCCAAGCTAACTGAGGTGGTCACAGTAATCTTCCATCTTTCCTGTCCCTCCCACCCATCTCTTTGCTGCTCTCAGTCTCTGCCACTGCCATCATTCAGGACTTGCCTCTTCTCTCCTAAACTATTTATGCATGTGGTACTTATCTTACAACTGTTTGATTCGCATTGGGGTTTCCCCCACATTTTTCTGTTTACTCTGCAAAGTACATCAACAGCCAAGCCACCATCCCCCTTCCACTTCCTTGTTTTTTTTGGGGGGGGGAAATCCATTGGGAAATGTTATCTGCCACCAATTTTTTTTGGACAGGATTCTATGCTGTCTAGCACTCCTGTGATAGAATTATAGCACTAAACATTTTAAAAGCCAACTTGATCCTCCTGGAAAGCTGGCCCAAAGAGTGGACAGAACTGCTCCTGTGTGAGTGGGGGGAGGGCAGGGAGTGAGAAAATTCACAAAAAGGTGGACAGACAGACAGACAGACATAAAACCTTTATTAGGCATAATACCAATATAACAACCAGCATTATCCAGGCAAATGTTCCATACATAAAACCATCACAGGTATTATTCCAAAGTTCCTAAAAGGAACCTAGCTACAGAATTTAAAATCACAGAAGAAGAGTTGTTTAGTAGGAATGCAACCTTCCCAGCAACAGAGTATTCCTTAAACTTAGCAGGAAGGAAAGTCAAAAGCCTGGTCCTAGCTTCCTTGTATTTGGGGCAGTTAAGCATTATATGTTCAATGGATTGCACTGCTATAGTGATACCCAGTGGGGAGACATTTCCTCGGCTCTTTAAGCAAGTCAATTTTTAAGAAACCTCCCTTGGGTAGCAATGGCCAAGAACAAAGGGAAGGAATTACAACGAGCCTTGTGTATATCCATCTAAGCTTGGGCTCTTGGAGTATACTCAGATAGTCTGCCATCAGATTGGTTTTGAATTTGATGTTGAAAAAGAAGGGGGAACAGTTACTTTGCACTTGGTCTTGTAGAACTTGTCAAGGAGTCGCCTTTTTAGCTGAAAAAAGAGTTCAGAAGGAGGTAGCATTTGCAGAGAATCCCAGGAGAATCCCAGGGAAAGTATTTTAATTTCAACTGCCCACCACCACTTAGATCCATGGAGCTGGGGGAGGATATGATTGATAAGGCTACCAGTGAAGGTGGACATACATTATTCTCCTTTGCTCTCCCTGTGAAGGGAGACAAAAAGTCTTAGGCTCATTCCGCACATGCAGAATAATGCACTTTCAAACTGCTTTCAGTGCTCTTTGAAGCTGTGCGGAATGGCAAAATCCACTTGCAAACAGTTGTGAAAGTGGTTTGAAAACGCATTATTTTGCGTGCGCGGAAGGGGCCACACATTCTTCTGTAATTGCGAGGAGAATTTGATGTGAGAGCACAGTGAGTTCTGAAGTGGGGGGAAAACATGTGCATAACCAGGAATCAAACCCAAAGGAAATGTATGTTCTATGTGTGCATGTTCCATGTGTGCATAAATGGCCCCTGTGTTCTTTAAAAATACTGGGTAAGGCAGGTATATCCTAAAGCTTCCCCAAACTCTCATGAGTTTCCTTCCTTTTGTGAGAGTTCAGTGTCATCTGGGCTGGGTAATCAGCAGGGTTGCAATTGTCCTCAACAGAGGCCATTTACGCATATGTGGACTACTTCGCTTTCCACCTACATGAGGGTCAGATTTATATTGGTGCATTCATTTTCCCCTCTCAGGAACTGAGATTCAAGAATTCCCATGTTTTCTGAAACCTCTTAAAATGCAACTTTTTTCCTCTTTGAAGGGAAAGCAAAAGAGATCAGAGATCCTAATGATTTCCATGGGTTTTTTCCACTCTACCCTCTGTCTTCCTCCCATACCACTGGCCACCTCTCTCTCCTCCCTCCTCCATTATGTGAAGGTCAACAAGTCTGGGAGGTTCACACCACAGAATTTCTTTTTAAAAAATTAACTGCAAACTATGGATGCTGCAGCGAACCTGGTGAAATTGACAAGGCTTGGCTAATTGAGAAAATGCACTCGAGTCTCCCCACCATGGAAAAACACACTGATGAGGTAGGAGGGGAAGCAGGGAGCTTTCTACATTGGAGTCAAGGCCAATCATGCCCCACAGGCACATGCACGCACAAACGCGCGAGCGCACACACAGAGACACCACCACTACCACAATCACATACAATCACACAATGCTGTAATCTACTCTCTCTGTTTTTTCCCCTGCTTGGTCAAGGGACTATCAATAACCAGGCAGACAAAAAACCTTTTTTTTAAAGCAGGCTATTTCATGGGGGGTGAGGGTGGGTGAGAATGAGGCTGGCAGGCAAAATGTATCAGGCAGCCAAGAGACACTGGAGAAACACTTCAGTGGAGATAGAAAACCTGGGGAGAAAAATGGATGTGAAATCAGGAAAACCTCACCTCTAGTGGATTGACTGCCTAACAGCTGTGCAGCAAACAATAAATGCAGAAAAGCCCAGAGTTAAAGTCAATGGGCTTAGAAGGATGACACTAAAAGGCTAAACTCTCATGAGAGTTTGAGAATTGCTCTAGAGCATGCATGGTATGTTCCACTATTCTCAAAGTGGGCTGAGGGAGAGAAAGCAAAGAAGATTATTTGCTTTAGGTCCCAACTGTAGGTGGGAGGGGGAAAAAGTTTATTTATTTATTTATTTGTTTGTTTATTTATTCATTCAATCAATTTGTTAGTCTCCTCCCCCGAAGGGCTCAAGGCAACATACAGCATTTAAAATATATAACACAACCTCAACAATAAGTTGAGGTGACAGCAGAGGTGAATGATCTCAGGTGGCAAAATAGCTGGTGTTCTTAAGAGTTATAGAATGTTTATGAAACACAGAGTTAAAAACATTCTTTTTTTACAAAAAGGTGCCATATTGAGGCAGATGGGCTCCAATCCTACACCTTTTCTCCAAGTACACTTCTTTCCAGGCCCTACAGAGGCCGTCGTTTGCCACAGAGCCCACTTTATCCAGCAGTTCTGTGTTTAAGCCAGCTGGATCAGACCAGAGTCCATCTAGTCCAGCTCTCTGCTACTCGCAGTGGCCCACCAGGTGCCATTGGGAGATCACATGCAGGAGGTGAAAGCAATGGCCTTCTGCGGCTGTTGCTCCCGAGCACCTGGTCTGTTAAGGCATTTGCAATCTCAGATCAAAGAGGATCAAGACTGGTAGCCATAAATCGACTTCTCCTCCATAAATCTGTCCAAGCCCCTTTTAAAGCTATCAAGGTTAGTGGCCTGGTGGCTAGTTAGTGGTTAGTCCATTCTAGTTAGTGGCTAGTCCATTCTGTTTTATGAGCTGCAAAGTGACTAGGCATGAGTCGAATGCATTTGGCAAAGAAAGGCTGCCTTTGGAACACCCAATTAAAAATGTGTGTGGAGAATCCGAGCCATAATCTGCAAATAAAGTTGACAATCATGCTATTATCAAATGTATCCATGGAAAATA
Source organism: Sphaerodactylus townsendi (assembly GCF_021028975.2). Taxonomy (NCBI): domain Eukaryota; kingdom Metazoa; phylum Chordata; class Lepidosauria; order Squamata; family Sphaerodactylidae; genus Sphaerodactylus; species Sphaerodactylus townsendi. The sequence goes on along the minus strand of NC_059427.1, from coordinate 79,883,720 downwards.
TTTTCACCACTGAAACTTCAGTAGATGCAGCAGTCACCCACTCCATTGATTATTTTCCTTATGCCTCTTTTCAACATTCTCTTTCTTGGGCATTATATTTGATGCCCCTATATTGCCATGATAGCTCCCTCTTTTTATCTAAAGTTGAAACAATACAAGAATTGGGAATATTTATTTACTTGAAATATGTATTGACCTTTTTGTCCATGAAACGTTCAAGGCATCCTACAGTGTTAATAAAATATTTCAACAAAATCATATCCAAATATTGATAAACTGTGTGTGTGTAAATTCCATAAAGTCACTTCTGACACATGCAGACCTTATGAATCAATATCCTCCAAAATCTCCTATTGTTAACAGCAGGGGTCTTCAAACTATGGCCCTCCAGATGTTCATGGACTACAATTCCTACCAGCCCCTGCCAACATGGCTAAGTGGCAGGGCTGATGGGAATTGTAGTTCATGAACATCTGGGGGGGGCGTAGTTTGAAGACCCCTGGTTAACAGCGTTGCTCAGGTTTGCAACCTGAGGGCCATGGCTTCCTTGATTGAGTCAATCCATCTCATGTTGTATCTTCCTCTTCGCCTTCCACCTTCAACTTTTCCTACCATTATTTTCTATTCCAGAGACTCTTGTCTTCTCCTCATGTGACCAGAGTATAATAGCCTTAGTTTAGCCATTTTAGCTTCTAGTGACAGTTCTAGAACGTACTTGTCTAGAACTTATGTATTTATCTTTTTTGGCACTCCATGGTATCCATAAAACTTTCCTCCAACAACACATTTCAAATGAATAAATTTTCTTCCTGTCACTTTTTTTCATTGTCCAACTGTCACATCTATACATAGTAATGGGTAATACTACAGTTTGAATTATCTCCATCTTGGTTGCCAGTGACATATCCATATACTTTTCTAGCTTTTTCATGGCTGCCTTTTCCAGTACCAGTCTCCTTCTGATTTCTTAGTTGCAATCTCCTTTTTGATTGATGATTGAGCCAAGGAATAGAAAACCTTTAACCATTTCAGTTTCTTCATCATAAACCTTAAAACTGTGTAATTCCTCAGTAGCATTGACTGGGACAAATAGGAGTCTTATGGACCTTTAAGATTAAAATTCTATGGACTATAGGCAAGTTCCCTACCAAATACTCATATACAGTGGTGGGATCCAAAAATTTTAATAACAGGTTCCGATGGTGGTGGGATTCAAACAGTGGCGCTGCCACACACACGCACCTCCAGTCCCTATTGGGCAGGGAGGTTGCTTTAGTAACCCCTTCTGGGCACTCAGAAAAAATTAGTAACCACTTCTAGAGAAGTGGTGAGAACTGGTTGGATCCCACCTCTGCTCATATATATGGTAATATTTCTAGGTTCAAAAATATAAGCCAGAAGAACAAGGAATTGTTCAAACAGTGTTAATCCAAGGAGCAATTCCAACAGGCTCATGCAAACACTCTAAACTAATTAATCTGCCTGCTTGAACATGTGACCTTAGGGAAGGTCTTCAAATTAGCACACTAGACTAATAACAGGAAACATCTTAAAAGTATAAGTTTTAACACAACATATATGTTGTGTAGAAAAAGGTTGTAAATGGCATAGTCAGAAGGCCCTGAAATGCAAATACAGTCCAATGTTTTAGGCTCATTCCGCATATGCAGAATAATGCACTTTCAAACTGCTTTCAGTGCTCTTTGAAGCTGTGCGGAATGGCAAAATCCACTTGCAAACAGTTGTGAAAGTGGTTTGAAAACGCATTATTTTGTGTGTGCGGAAGGGGCCTTACATTTGTAAGAAAAATCCTAACATAATCAAGAAAATTCACTGGAATCCATGCAATTTATGGCCATTTGACCGTTCAAAGTCTTTTCTCCATAACATATTGGCAAATAGGAGATCCACATCATGCTTCTGAAGAACTGGCTTTTGGTCCACAAAACAGTTGTTAGTCTCTAAGGGGGCCTAAGTCTCCTGTTTTGCTGTTAACAGTCTAAAGTACAATCCTAAACAGAGTTAACTTCAATTGATTTTAAAAGATATGACTGTACTTAGGATAGCACTGTATGTTATAAACAGATATATTCTACAGGGCACTTACTTCCAGGAAAGTGTTTGAGGATTGCACTTAACTTGGCTACCTGTCTAGATTTGTCACTGAAAAGACCTAGGTTCAAATTTTGATACAGCTATGAAACTCACTGAGTTGACTTGGGCAACTCACAAGTCCAACCTCTTACCAAGTTAAGCCTATGAATGCCATCCTGAACTCCTTAGAAGAGTGAGATATGCTGGATATTAAAACAAATGATTTCTGCACATTTAGCAAATATTGTTAATTGGAAACTCATCTTTTCCTGTTATCCTTACCAACATTCAACCCCCAAAGCATACAAAGTTATGCTGCCCACATTTGCTCTGCGTTCACAAAAAGATCCAGATAACAAGCCAGATATGAAATGCTTCTTAGAGAATATGTACCTGACTGGTGCAGTTTACTATGAAGCATGTCCCCCAGATCACTAGGAAAAAACAAAAAGGATTTTCACTTGTAATTATACAGTATTTAACATCTGAGTCCCTGATTGTGGATTAAGATTTATCATGAAACGTACTTACCGTTTGTAAATAGGACGTCTGGTTGGTGCACCTATTGTAGAAGACATTTCACTTTTGCAAAAAGGCTGAAGCTACATGTTCATTGAAAAACTGATTTATTCAAGATGCATCTATATGAATGTCTCTTCTGAAATAAATCCATATTTATGAGTGTGAAAATAGCTTGCTGTTTAATCATTAGCATCAATAACTAGGTACTTTGAGACACTAATACGGAATTTAGGATAAGGTAAGAGGTTTCCTGTTTCTGTTTCTTTAGAAAAGGTAGAGTTAGCCCTTGTGCAAGCACTATATTATTACTGACCCATGGGTTGATATCACATGATTGTAAGAGGCAGACTGTGTGTTTACAGTGTGGTTTACCATTGTCTTTTCCAGTTGTGTACACTTTACCTTCAGCGTTGGGTACTCTATTTCTTTACTGTTCTAGAATTTTGGGGTCCCCTGCATTCTACTCCTCTTAAACATTTGTTTTAGAAGGATAATTTCTAGAATTAATTTCAAAATTAGCACTTCTACTGTTGGCTACAGATTTGAATTCATTTGCAACTTTTCCCCCTTCGTGATAAACATAGGTGAATTAATAGTGCACTACAAAAATGGTGGTTGTGAGTTCTTTGAAGACAGAAATGCATTATAAAAACCTGCTTTCCACTGTTCAGAGCTCACATGGTGTAGACAATATAAATAAAATAAAACAAAAAGCAATCTTTATATCATCAAACACATTATTATATTGATTTGTTTTGTCCAGATTTCCACTGGTGAGTAAAACAGCACACACAAATAACCTTCATACAACTGTGCAGTAGATCACAGGGAAGACACAAATAAAAAGAAAGACATCAATCCTGCAGCAAACTTCTCATGGTCTGTATGAAATTCAAGATCTAAGGGAACAATTTAGAATTCCTAATTCATCAGTTCCATTTTGAAGAGGCCATATAATTTGCAAGTCCCTGATTCAGGGACTAATTTGTGTGAGTAGGATTTCATAAGCATCCCTAGCTGGAATATATCTCATGTAAGTCTTTGTTGACCCTGGCTGTGAGCTTAACAGCACTAATCTCTTGCACTGTTTACTCTGAGTGCAAACATTAATGGAACACATTGCAGATTTTTTATGCAGTGCATTCACAACATGAAGCTGTTATGATTTTAGCAGTAGAACCTCACTTACACGGAAGGCATAGGTAATCAAGAACAGCTGGAAATAATTTTTAAAAACAATCATCCTGTCCCCCTGAACTATATAAAGCAGATAAAATACCTGATTCCTGAGAAGTTATGGCATTGTTTGAAGGAGTTCTTAAACTGACACAAATCTGAATGGAATCCTTCTCTAAACATTGCCTATTCAGGTATTTTGGCTATCTGAATTTAGAGGAGGCATTGGGATCCTAATGCCTTCAAGATGGAACTCAGTAACTTAAATAACTCCAGTTATGCATCTTACAGAACTGTCTGGATGGCCAATCACATGGAAAGTACAGCGTTTTTCTGGAAATCAGGTGCAAAGGCAGCATGTGTGAGCCATTTGTCTGCTGAGCAGTTCTGATCTGGTGGCCTTTCAAGCAGTGACTTGGCAGGAACCATCAGTTACTCTCTTAGGGTTGTTTTTTTTTACATTGAGGACATAACTGTGACTCAACAGTGCATTGTTGGAACTAATGCTGCTTCTCCTTTGTTCCCTTACAACCTGTATATGCAGATATCCATTTTTTTACATTAAGATACTGCCCCTTATGCAAGTACAAACATGCTAGAATTAGGAGCAATTAATTATCTCTTTTGTATCCTTTGGAGGCACCACAACATAGAAGCTTATGCTAGTACATACAATGGATTATGCTGGTGGACAATTTACAGAGCAATCCCTGACCGTGTGTGTGTGTGTGTGTGTGTGTGTGTAGGAAGAGCAGTGACGTAGGCATAGATTTTTTATGGGGGAGGTTGGGGGCAGGGCCATGCCCCCACCCACCCCTGGGGGCATGGCCACACCTCCCCAAGCCACCTCCCCAAGCCACACGGTTTGCTGTGTGGTGTAAGTATTGGGAGAAGAGGATACATGGGGAAAAGAATCTTAGGGGGCAGGGAGGCCTGGTGGTTTGCGGCAGGGTCCTGTACAGACCTGTAGCCCTTCCCCAACCAATCCCTTGATCCAGGATCCTGAGAGGTCACCTTAAGCCCATAAATGACTGTTGTCATCAGGGATGCTTGGTGTCATCACCCTTGGAACCATATGTGTTCCCAAACGTATTCCTGTTTGGCAATTCCCTATATATTCTTGTCCACCTTTGGAGGATTCAGTGGCCTATTCTCTGTGTCTCTGAGGAGTTTCCCTCCTGTCCCCCAGCTGAAATAATAGCAGCTGCTTCTGAACCATCATATTGTGGGGGAGGTAGCACATAGCAAATAGTTTGGTGATTCCATGGGGCTGTGTGATTCCCCCCCCCCCCCAATGAGGGGCAGGCAATGGAAGCACATCTACAGTTTGCCAAATGCTTACTTGATGATAATATGAGTATGACAGGGCCCTGGTTGTCACAGCATGGTCCCCTGCTTCATCCTAGGCACATGGAACGAGCATCTAGCATAGCAGGACATAGCCACAGTCACCTAGAGAGCTAGTGTGGTATAGTGGTTAAGAGTGTCAGTCTCTAATCTGGAGAATTGTATTTGATTCCCCACTCCTACAGATGAAGCCTCTAGTGTGACCTTGGACTAGGCAAGGTTCTCTCAAATTTCCCCTTTCCTTCTCCATTGGTGGTGAGAATCCCCAGACATGACCCCCAGTACCTTCCTTGGCAACATATCCCTGCCACTGATTGCTGGCCACTCATTTCCCTGGGACAATGCATGGTGGGATGTCAGCATGTTTTGGTGAACTGTTCATGGGCTTTTGAAAGCCCCATCCCTTGTTTTGTTGTGCTGCTTCCATCCTGCCTGTGTCTTTAAGAGAGTGAAGGCTGCAGGCATGACTTGGTGTGAAATGGGCCTGCCCCTTTCTTCCCCACCCCTCTCGTTACACGTCCCTGGATCTGGATCCCTGTGATTGGTTGTTTCTCCAAGTCCATCTCAGCCATGCCTTTGCTCCTGCTATGTCTTGTGGGTAGAATGGCACAGTTGTTAGGGACACCAGTGTAGTCATGGCCTGTGTGACCCCATTGTTGGGTCCCTCAGCCTATGAGGCTTCTCCTTAGGAGACACACAAGTGGTGCAACTGCTGTGTCAGAATCCGGCCACCTCCACCACAGCAGTCCTTAGGAGTGGGATTACTAGAATTTTGCAGTATGAAAGCTTTGGATAATAAGAAGGCTATTGAAGATTTTAAAGAGGAACATTATTCACTGGCTTCAGTGAAAGGATCAGTTGGATTCCATACTAGAGTGCAGTCCAGAGTACAAAGCTGAAATCACGTAGGTCTGGCCCCCATTGTCATCTGCAAACCTCAGATTCTTTCAGCTCATGAAAGAAGTTTTCTCATCTATGGTTTCTTCTACTTCTTGCCTTATACACATGCTCTGGAATGATCTGTTTTTCGAAATCCTCTGTTGTCCCCAGAGAGTCCTTGAATTGCTCATTGCATAATGTCTCTGCCTAAGTGAATTCATATTTATCCAGGAGCAGAGCTGATGCAGAAGGCTTTTTTGGGTGTCTTTGTTTTAAAATAAATCAGAAATGTATGGAAGCATCTCACATGAAATACATCCAAGACAATTAAACGTCTTCTGTTCATTTTAAGAAAAATGATCCCTTTTGTGCCTCAACTGTTCCTGTTTGAACAAATTAGATGGTACCAGTTAACCTCCCATATGGAAATACCACCGTGCTAGATTAACTAATGTTTGCCATGCTGTTACAGAACAAAAAGGAGAATTTGAATTATGTAGGTTGTGCTATGTAGATATTACACGTGAGACTATGCCCTTACCAGCGCATTAACTTTATATTTGCCATTGATCCACTGAATTGCTCTGCCTGCTTCAAATGTCCTTTTTAATAGGATTGAGAAAAGGTTTCCTCAGAAACATGACTTCAAGCAGCTGCAGTAATCTGCAGAAGAAATCTTATTCATTAGGGATATTTTTTTTAAAAAAATTATTCATTGGATTTATTAACCATCCTCCCCCTGCTTTTTGGGGTTTTGTTTGTTTTATTCTTAACATGTTTTATTCTTTTTTCTTTATGGTTGTTATTACACTGCTAATTTTCAATTGAGCCGTGTCTGTGTGTATATATGTATATATATATATGTGTATATATATATGTATATATATGTGTGTGTATGTATGTGTATATATGTACACACACACACACACACACACATGTCTATATATATATACACACACACATATATGTATATATGTGTGTGTGTGTGTGTGTTTATATATATAGACTTATTTTTCTTTTAAATGAAAACTGAAACTTCAGAGAAGCTGTTACAATATTATATAAGTACAACAAAATTCAGTTGCAGAATAATGGGTCAATCCAAAGAGGGGGAATCCATGGAGGCAGCATGGGGCTGTGCTGGCAGATTTGCCACCTTCAAGGGTCAAATCAGCTGGTAGACAATAGCTGTGACCCTCCACAGTGTTCAGATGTTAAGCCGAGTTGTGCGTCAGTGCTCCTGCGCTCCCGAAATCCTTGCTAGAGTAGTGGAAGCATTTTGGATGCATGGCTGGGGGTGGGGCTGACATTAGTCAGCTTCTACCCAAACTTTACCTGTCATAACACTGGTGCAGAAGGTTTGGACTTGTCACCCTTTTAGATGACGTAGGTCCATCGAGCCCAATGAAGGGCTTTTTGCTGGTGGAGAGGTGCTTTTTTTTTTGCCTCCCCAGCCAAGAAACCCACTTGGAGGTGGTGGGGCAGTGCTGTAGTAGTGCTGCATCCTGCCGCCGAGGGCTCTGGGTTGGGCTGTAAAAAACAAAACCCCTGGTGGTGTGTGGTGGGCTGTGTGTGTGTGTGGAGGACAACTATGGAGAAAACTATCATGTAGAATCCCCATCACCTCCGTGCTGAATTGGTAGCGGCAGCCACAACTGGGAAACTACCCATGCTTGTTCCTGTGTCCTAGGTTTTTGTAGGCCTTCTTCTGAATAGCAATGGAGATCAGATCTGCAGCTCCTTCTGGTTGCAATCTGCCCTAGTAGAATACAGTATAAATATAGTATAAAGCACATGGGCTCAGCTGTCATCAATGCTGGTTTGAGACCTCTGGCAATTTATAGTGTGACTCTTCTTGACCTCTCTCCAGACTATGTTGAGGATACTCTGAAGATATTATTAGGATTACTTCATTCTAATGAATGGCTGCACTATGTGATTTCTTCCACCATTGTTACACATTTGCTATGTAAAACACTATGTGACATACATTTTAATTAAAAAAAGCAGAAACCAGTTATTCTATTTTACAAGCTGCTTGTGTACAACTTCCATCTCTGAGTACCTTTCTCAGGATAGATAAATATTGTGCAAAAGTGGCGTAGGAGGTTAAGAGCTCATGTATCTAATCTGGAGGAACCGAGTTTGATTCCCAGCTCTGCCGCCTGAGCTGTGGAGGCTTATCTGGGGAATTCAGATTAGCCTGTACACTCCCACACATGCCAGCTGGGTGACCTTGGGCTAGTCACAGCTTCTCGGAGCTCTCGCAGCCCCACCTAACTCACCGTTTGAAGGGCAAAGAGATTGTAAGCCCCTTTGAGTCTCCTGCAGGAGATAAAGGGGGGATATAAATCCAAACTCTTCTTCTTCTTCTTTAGTTTTGTAGCCACAATAATCAAACAATACCAAGCATACTCCCTAACTTTTGAAATTGGCTTTTAAAAATAATTTGTCTGTAAGTTACTTTGAGAATCAGAAAAGTAGATCAGAAATTTAATTTTAAAAATCATAGTCCTGTCAGTTAAAACAGGGCTCATTAATCTGAGTAAAAAAATTAAATCAACCACAAAATTTCAGCCCTATTTTTGATCTGCAATTCAGTGACAACTCCCTGAGTCTTATGAGTATGGTTTTTGTCATTTTCCCTTAGGAACATCCCAGTTACAGGGCTTAGAAAATACTCTTTGGAGGAAGCTCTGTCTTGGGTCTGTATTCAGTTTTAGCTTGTCATGCATTGCCTATTTGTATGTTCCTAAAGTACCCCATAATGCTGACCATAATGTTGTGAGAGCTTGGACACCATTTTTAAGTTGCTAACATTTTAAAGTTGTTTCTCCAATGTTTGAGGTTTTATTTTTTTCCAACTTTAGGGGCTTTTCTGCAAACCTGAAAGTTTTCCCAGGGTATGTAGAAATATCCCCATGCCCATCCCTGCCCTCACTGTGTGGATTTTTTTTTAAAAAAATTATACTCTGTGGAAAGGTTCTCTCAAAAATATGGGACATGAGGTGGAGTTTAGAATGTGAATTCTAAATAAAGGTTTAACTTAATCAGCTTTTTCATTCTGAGCAGCATTGATCAATCTCTTTAGACAATCATTCTGGGTATTTCCTCAAGAGGATGAGGCTAAAGCTAAATTTATAAATGCATGACTACTGTTGTCAATCACTTGTCACTCTCCATACTTTTCTGTTTAGGGGATAAATTGCTGGAGTGCAGAAAGGGAAACCAGCCCAAATAGAACAATTGTGCTTTATAGAATTGAACTAAACTATCAGAAACTTCAGTATTCTGGAGGTGGGGTGGGGTGCGGGGGGGGGACCTTTTGAAACAAAGTTTCATAGCATCCCTCCACATACCCTATTCTTACCCTATTTTGTGTCCGCAACTATTTGCCCCCTAATCAGCATGTGTGTATGTATGAATATTGTTATTAGCTCTTTTTTGTGTTTCATTTTCACTTCTTTCTTCAGCATGGTGTAGTGGTTAAGAGCAGCAAACTGTAATCTGGAGAATTGGGTTTGATTCCCCACTCTTCCACATAAGCGGCAGATTCTAATCTGATGAACTGAATTTGTTTCCCCATTGCTCCACATGAAGCCTGCTGGGTGACCTTGAACTAGTCACAATTCTCTCAGAACTGTCTCACATCCACCTACCTTTCAAGGTATCTTTGTGGGGAGAGGAAGGGAAGGAATTTGTAAGCCACTTTGAGACTTTTTACAGAAGCGTCTGTTTTAGATATTTAAACTTTGTACAGTGTCTGTATGTGTGAGGTAATTTACAAATGATAAGGATATTTGCTTCCATTGACTCATCTCCAGTCTCAGAATTTTTAAAGTGGAGTATTTCTAGAAAGCTACAATTTGGTTAAAAGACAGCCTGATTACTGAAAAGTCCCTTTTACAAGATACTGCAATTAGTTTAGGATTATATATTTTTGTGAACCAGGAGGTTGAGGGTGAATTATTATCATTGTTTTATTTCTTATTGGATGTTATGTTCACAATACTACCAAACATGAGAGAAAGGAAGTGCTTGTTTTCTGTGGTTTAGCCTCAGTGTGCTCTTTGGCTCCTACAGACTCAGATCTGTGGCAAGCAGAGGCATATCTAGGGAAAATGTAGCCTGATGCAAAATCTGAGTTTTCTGCCCCCCACCCCCCATCCTTCCCCACCATGACCAAAAAATGTTTTTTTCCACCAGGTAATCTCTTCCTGGGAGAAGGAGGAAGGGCATGGGGGTGATTTTCCGACCCTATGTGACTAAATGGCCACAGCCCATGGCCATTTGACTCCATATGTCCCCATAGGTGGTGCGCCCCTGGGGGCAAGTGAGTAAGAATGAGCTGCACGCTAGGTATAAAATAGACTTCTGGACTTTAGGAGCTAGATCTTCCTAAGATTGGGAGACCTCCAATAATTCTAGTTGTAATAGAGCCCTTGGATTAAGTGTGATTGTCCTTACACAGCAGTGAAAGAAGTTTGGCTCAAGGCCATTATGCCATTTGTCCAGAACAGGTAACCCAAATTGGCAATGCTAGGCTGTAAAAAGTTTCAGCCAAATTAGAAGGCAAGGCTGTCATATGATTAGTTTGTATGGGGGGGGGGGAGCAGGTACAAGTTGAGGTTTAACCTTGTCTGTTTTCACAGCCACGGATATGATCTCCAAATTAAATTTCCATGATTTATTACATCTAGAAAGGTTAGAGGAAGCAAATAAACAAAGTGAAATGTGGAGGGGAAAAAAGAAAAACAGGTGATAAGCTGTCAAGGATTTTCTCCTTCCCCTTGCCCGACATCCAAATCACCCTATGAAAATTGGATTATTATTGGGTCCCAGACTTAGATCACCATTGAGCAGCAGTATCACAAACTTGAAGCTCATCTATTATCTCAGAAAAATCTGATGGAAAGTGCAATTGGTGGCTGAATTTGTCCCTGCTGGGGAAGCTGCTCTGAGTCATAGTGATGTATGGGAATTTGGTACAGAGATGAGGGAACACATTCTTCGTTTGATTTATCTGTTGCATAATCTTTGCCACTTTCAGCAGCTTTTGTATTCTGCAGGCAGAATGACAAGCAGAATGGCTGCTGCAAGCCTCCCCATCAGTGCAGGAATCAGGCTATTGCCAATTCCATCTGTGGGATGAGAAATAAGTTTTAGATACTGAAGGAGAGAAAGCTTTGATGCCTACCCTGACCAAGCTCCTGGCAACTGGGGCAGAATTCTCAAAAGTTACAGTGAAATTCCCATCATGTTTTTTTCCTTTACTTCAGGTCAAGCTGAGCAACATTGCTTGAAACAGGAATGCAAAGGGAGGGTCAGCATCTTTTTGACACCTTTGCAAAATACATTTATGGAGCAGGTAGCTAGTCCCTGCTTTTGTTTTTTTTAGATTACAACAGAATGGGCATGGATTTGAATAGCTATGGGCAAGATTCTGATTAACATGAGCTCCTTGTATCTCATTTGACAAGCTTACTGGACTATAGTATCAGGCTATCTGCAATTTGTTTTAATGCATAATTAAAACAATCAAGCTATTTGGATATGCATCTGATCCGCAGGCAAGTCAGAATGTGGCTTTTGAGCCAAACTGTGCTCCTGTTTCTTTAGTAAGGCATTCTTTCACACCAAAAGGAATCTCAAAGTGATTTACAATCACCTTCCCTTTTCCTCCCAAAAACAGGTAGGTGAGGCTGAGAAAGTTCATGGAGAACTGTGACTAGCCCAAGATCACCCAACAGGCTGCATGTAGAAGAACTGGGAAGCAAACTCAATTATCCAGATTAAAGTCCACCACTCATGTGGAGGAGCAGGGAATCAAACCTTGTTCTCCAGATTAGAGTCCTCCAGATTAGAGTCCACTGCTGTTAACTACTACACCACACTGGAACGCTTCAGTTGCTGTGGTATGACATCACAGGGTTGGAAAACATTGGCTCTTGAACACCTTACTGCTAAACATCTTCCTAAGCCAAAGGAGTATCTTTCAAGGTGTTCCTAAGTCCTGAAAATGTTACTGTACCACTATCCTTTGGCCAGTCTGTACTTTATTTATTCATAGCATATCTCTGCAGTTCATCTTGAAACCTTTCTGAGATGTCTCCTTTCTTCCTTATGCTCATATATGTCTGCATACAGATAGTCAAAGTGGTCATGTAGACAGTCCATGAATTGTTCAAACTTCGGCTCATTTGTTCACTGGATTCTCTTTATCAGTCTCAGCCTAAGTTATAGTGAAATTATAGACTCTTCTTTCCTGGTTATTGCCTCAGAAAAGGCCCTGCTGATCCACCAACACTTTTCTGCCTGTTCTTGCTGTGGAAAAGAAAATGGCAGGTGCAGCTTTTCAAAAAGGCAAGTCTCGCTAATAGGTGTCTGGATAAAATGCTATTTTATCAAAGTGCTATGTTTTGCAGTGCAGATAATAATGGTTTTGATGGAAGCAGTGCTTAAATAACATTTTAACATGGTGCCAGAGAATTTGGACTCCTTCACAATGCAAGTCACGCTGCTCCGACTTCTGCTGGAGAACACATGACTACACTGTAATCTTTATGTTGGAAATGGTATAGTGGATGCAATAGAATCATAGAATAGAATACTCTTCTTTGTAGCCTTAATTACCACCTCATAATATTTCATAAATGTCCTATGTACTGGTAGCTTCATCATGAATTTGCTGCCATATTCGCTGTAGTCGTCTTAGCTCCCATTTCATCAACTGCAGTTCCTCAGTGTACCAAGGAGTCGAGTTGTTGTGGGAGCAAAGAAGAAATTGGGAGTGATCACATTTATGGACTCAAAGAGCCAGACATTCCAGTCTTCTACCAGCTGATCAAGTGAATTGCTGGTAGGCATCAGATCCCACAGAGAATTTTGGAAACTAAGTGGATCCATTAGTCTTTGTGCACGGGCATAAATTAGTCGGTGGTGTGTAGATATTGATGTCCACCTGAGTACTCAGAGCAAAGTGGTCTTACCATGGCATTCTATCAGTGAAGGTCAGTACCACATCCACCCCCATCCTAAAGATCAAATCCAGCATGTGGCCTGCTTGATGTGTGGAGTCCATGTTAACCAGAAAGAGTCCCAGTGCTGCCACAGATGACAGATGACAACAGGTCCACTGCTTGTGAATATGAGTCTACTTCAAACTTTGAAGTCTCACAAAGTTTGGGGAACCAGTAGTCTCAGCACAGTATCTGCCGGTGTGCTTGGTGGCTGGTACACCAGCAAGATAGCCAAGCCTCCCACAGCCTCCCACACCAAGCCCACACAATCAGTGCCAGAGATGGTTGGCATGGGGCTTGCTCTGAAAGGGAAATAAACATCACCATCTGACCCATTGTCTGTGACTAGCGAAGGACTGAGAAACCTGGTGGGGCAAGTTCCTTCAAGGCGAGCGTTTTGTCCTTCATAACCCAGATCTTGGTCACGTCCGCAGGTTCACGTTTTGTGCTACAAGATAGTCCTATAGCATTGTGGTCTTATTATTTATGGACCTAGCATTACACAGCACTAATGTTGGAGAAGGGTATACCTTCTTAAGCCTATCATAATTGTTTTTCAGAATGGGACACAGGTCAGAAGGGGTCAAGCTTGCTTATATCTCAGCTTCTTTCTCTCATATGGTCTTGTCCCACTGCTATATCTCCCTTGCCCTATCACCACTGGAATCCCTAACTTCATGCTGGCCTCCCTTCGATGAACCATATGCCCCCCCCCCCGAGGTGGGATTCAAATGATTTAACAACTGGTTGTTTACAAGCACAATTTTAACAACTGGTTCTGCCGAAGTGGCATGAACCTTCTGTATCCCACTACTGGTCTCCCTTCAATCCCGCAATTATTAACCCAAAACATAGATTGGTACTCTAATACACCCTTATCTAACAAATAACCACCAACAACTACCAAGGGTGTATTTCCACCTCTACCCACTAATACTCAGTGTAAAACTGCAACAATTAAATCAATCCTTTTAGCAATCTCTATACTTATTGCTAATAGGGTCAACAATTCAAAGGTTCAATTTTATACTCAATCATAGTGGGTAAAGACCAGAAGACAAAAGGGATTACAACAATTAGAATCTCTCTATAGTCTTCCAGGCAAATTAATAAATTCAGAATCAAAATAAGCTGGGCACTCTAGCTGGTGTTAGAGCTAAAGTCAGGATTCTCCAATGTCAGAGTTAGAGTCAGGACTCTTCAATGTGATAGAACAAAGATCTGATTGGCTCCAAGCAATTCCAAAGACTCTTGAGTCTCTTCTGCTCCCGGCCTCCCTCTGCTTAGCCTGATCTCACACCAGAGGAATCCTGTCGCCAGCCATGCAAGAGAGAAGATGGTCAGGCAGGGAAAGGAGTGCTGGAGTAATCAGAGGAAGTTGGATCTTCCCAGGATCTTCAGACTCAATCCAGCTTGTCCGCGGTTCCAATCTTGTGGAATTTGGTGATTCCAGACTGACCCGAATCAGTTTTTGCCCCAGTTGTTCCCTCTTTCTTCTCTTGTTATTTCCAGGAAGACAAACAATTTAGCATTTGGTACTGAATCTGTCCCCTTCTAGATGATGCATTTCTGCCAGGATGTGAGATGGCCCTTTGGTTGTTCTCGGTTGGCTAGACCATTTTTAAAACTAAACTTTATATGCTGGATGCTTGTGAGTATATTCAGAGATAGAGGATACTTGAGAGCAAATTACCTCTCTCCTTTTTCATTTATAATAACAGAAAAATTATACAGGAACATTAAAATAGAGAAGAAAACAAAGGAAAGAAAATTGATCTTTTCTTACATACAATTTTACACACTAGTGCACCAGTATATTTACCTTAGTAAAATTCTAACAGCCATATCCAAATTCTAACAAAATATATATCTCCTTCCCTGTCATTTTACTTCCAGAGAAACTTTTTGGAATGAATATGGGGGTTTTGCTGTCCCAAAATGCCTAATAGTGTGATGTAGGCAAAGAGGAGGTCATTTCTTCACAGCTATAATTATGAAGGACATAATGGGTTGGATCCTATGCTTACTTTCTAGAAGTCTTCCAGTTTTCAGTAGAAGCTCTGACAGAGTGATAGACAGGACAGACAATTTTGACAGTTTCTTTGTAGTCACTGCTGTCCCCCATTTTGTGTTCCTGTTTCTTTGCAGGTGATACCATTTCTGGTAATGGCTCTGCAGTTCTCTGAAGCTCTTCTGAATAGTTTACATCCTCTCAGGTACTGTAAAAACCATTTTATCATAAATGTCCAAAGTAACCTAGAAAACATGTTGAACAAATGTGTCAGATGTAGTCTTGAAACTAAGTGGAAATTATTGTTTAATCACACTTTTCTTGAACAAATATTGATTCTCTCAAGGAACAATCAAACTAAGTATGTTTTACTTTGGTTAGTGCATTAACATTAATTCTTTCTGTTGGATGTTGGGCAGTTCAATTCAGATGGTGTGTGTGTGTGAATGAGAATAGGGGCAGTGGAGGGTTGCATCAATGTGTTTCTCCCCTCTGTTGGCATAAGGGGCACTTCCACTGGCAGAAAGGGCAAAGGTGTTGGCAGCCAGGCATTCCACAGCACTGTAGTGGTGAAACCCAAAGAACGTGCTGCCACAGAAAAAACATAGGTATCTGATTGGATGCTGGTAGGGGAGGATATTTCCAAGGGTGGACTTTGGTCAGTTTCCACCCAACTTTTAGGGTTAGGAATGCTGCAGCCAGGACTTTTGGTAGCATAACTCCATTAAGTCCTGTGGAGGGCTTCCAGGTGGCTTGCGTGTTTTTTTCCTTTTAGCTGCCTCCCTGTGCTGCCTGGAAGCCCTCTGAAGAAAGCATGGCCATGCAGAAGTGGCACCATCCCCAACTGCCTAAGGATCAGGATTTAGTTGTAAAACATTAATACAAACCCACCTTCAAAAGGTTAGCAACCAAAGGCATAGAGATTCTGGTTTGGAGAATAGGTGTATATTCCTGCAAGTCCTTTATTAAATTTTAGTTGGCATGACTACTACCATTTAATGGATTTTATAAAATGGAATCTTCGACATTTAATGGATTTTATAAAATGGATTTAATGGATTTTATAAAATGGAATCTTGATTATAAAAGATCCTGCTGCAAATCCATTTGCCAGCTTATAAGCCACCACATAAAATGTGGAATTTTTGCTACAACAATAATGGCTACTCATTTGGAAGAAGGAGAAGCAGCAATAATGCAGTACTTCTAAGAAAAGATGGACTTTTTTCAGCCACATACATCAATTGCTTTCCTGTGCTTTGAAAGCCCTTGCTACTTGTTTTTAAATGCTATTTTATAGTCCTCTTGATTTCCGGGAAAATCTTATAAGAGTTCTAACACCAAAAAAACCCAAACAACTTCATGCCTGTGATGATGTTTGGGTTTTTCTCTATGTCACTAGATGAAACCATCAAACTTTTTTTGACATAGGAAACAAAAAATATTGGTACAGATATATCATAAATATTACAAATGAAATATACAACTTGGAACATGAAGTGTACCTTATAACCAACAGAAAACACTTTAGCAAACATCAAGGCAGGACACATGAGAGCTGTGGAAGTTACATAGGTAGTATGTAGAGTAGTGATGTTCTGCAAACATATTTTCCTCAGAAAACAAGATAAACTAATGTAATCTGGAAGAACAATAATGTTGATGTTTTCCCCTCACAGATATTCTGTGGAGAATCCACAGCATGGATTTTAGTGCAGTTATTCACCACATCTGATTGTTTGTGTGAAACAAGCCTCATCAATTGTTAATCTGGGGTTACTAATCTAAATTACAAATTTAGTCTGTGTTTGTTTACATGGACAGGGAATACATGGTATACTGGTGTTAGGGCTGGAGTCACCAGAAGAAACTGTATCTAGGACCTAAGGTATGACATCTTGTTTACCTGTGTCAAGTTATGAAACACAGGTCAGGCCATCAAAGATACCTTGTAACAGCAATAGTTCAGAAAGGGTCATAAACAACCTGTCATATGTTGACAGATTTTGTGCTGGGGAAGAATAATATTTCAAAAGTTCTGAGTGTAGCTGACTGTGTTTGTACTAAGGTTTAGAGTCAGAATTGTAATTAACCCTGTTTTCAGCATTACATACACATGCTGATGTTTCATCTTGGTCAGTCTCTAGCAGAGTTAGGCAGTTTTGCATGGAACAAAAAATCCTGCTCATTGGTCTGGAAGAATAGTTTTTGGGAAACAGATGAACAACCAGACGGCAGCTTGAACAGTTTCTAGGACCCTATAAAACACTTTTCCCCCCTGGTGGTTGACTGTCCGTGAAGTTGTTAAGAGAGTGATGACACAGTACTTGTATATATTTTCTTGTCTTGTTCTGAGCTGGGGCAAAAAAGCTGCAGACTCTTCAAATGTATACTGGCAGAGTGGCTAGAAAATTAAAGGAGATATAAACAGATCTGAAATCTCAAATAAACAAGCAGGAACCAGCAAGAAATTGTGGGGCAAGGTCAAAAAGACAGGTAAAGGATTAATTTCTTCCTGCTTCGTTCCTAATCTCCAAAAGGCAGAAACTGGCTATGAGGAAGCTTCTTCTAGGGAAGGAAAGTAACTGCCAAGTGAAGAAGGGAGGGTTGGCTTTCCTCTTATCTTTGATGGGATCTTTGAAAGGCCTCAGTGCCTTTCAAGGGCTTCAATATCCTTCCTGTATGAAACAACAGATGCTGCTACTGTCCCCCTCCTATGCTTTCTTAGCTTCCCCTATCCAGAAATTAGAGGAGATAACTATCCTTACCACTTTGCGGTCCCTGCTATCTTTAAACTATTACAGAAATGTACACAAGCTCTATATGGATTCCTAAGTTTTTTACTTCTTGACACAAGAATTCAGCTACCATTTTTATTGCCCTCTCTTGATGAGAATTATCTCCTTTTTTCAAGTGGGAATGGCAGATGGCCAGCTGTTTGACTGGCGGTGGGATGGAAGGATGCTGTCCTCCAAAATCAATTGACTATGGCAAATAGCTACAGATTGTTTTCTTATTGTAGAGATGACCACATTCAATCCTGTGAAAATATGGCTGATAATATATAGGAAGCTATATATATTAGGACTAAGGACCCCAAGTTTATAGCATTGCAGTTGGTGACTCTCCTTACACAAACACCAGTGTTTGATGCACATTCAATCAGGGGGTCCAAATGTATGAGGACCCATTTTTTTCTTTATTTGAGACAATGGAGAAAAAATGGGACACCCTCTTTGGGGACTGATAAAATAAGACCCCTGACCCAATCTTAACCACACTTGGGGTGCTTCTAAGGAAAGTTGCCTGAAGGTACACTGCATATTTGATGGCTCCACCTTAATCCACCCCCCCCCCAAAAAAACCTGACAAAATTTTCCCATATTGGTTTAATAGGAACAAAATTTTTCAGATATTTGAAAAAAGCAAGGAAACCTCCCATATTGGTAAGAAGATGTTACTTTTTAGGATTTTCCAAAAAAAAAATTAGGTCAATTAAATTCAAATTTAAAAAGAGTTCCCAAAATTTGATGCATACCCCTAATTAGGACTACTGATAGAACCTCTAGATATTTTCCTGACTCAATGTTACCACCTACTAATACTTACATTCTGTAATGGGCAGTAAAAAAAGGTATGTAGCTATGGTATATGGTTCCAAAGTTTTTGGTGCACTTCTAACGTGCCCCTGAAAGGCTTCAGTTTCCCAATTAGGCATTGAGAATGTTTGGTGGTCTCAGTGAAGCTGTAAGAAATTTCTCCAAATTTCTTCTTGCTGTAATACTACCACAAAATTGCTGCCTTTCATGGAGAGTTACTACATGAATCTTCATTGTTACTATTATCAAAGGGTCAAACTAAATGATTATAGCATTATTTTCTGGATTTAAAATTAGCCAAGACTGATTCTCATTTACTGTAATGTCACTTTACATTCCTTTGGCAAAGGGCCTAGTTTGCATTTACTGTAAGCTACTTTTGCATTTACTTAAAATGAAAGTAGTTTAGACAAAATTTTTCTCTTTTTTGGCTGAATTGTAGTTTATTAGTAGTTTATTAGGAATTAGGTTTCAGTGAAATCATTTTGCATGAAGAACTGTGGATTTTTTAAATGCATGTTACACTTCAGTGATCAGATAATAGCTCACTGAACATTTTGCACCACCCACTTGTGCCCTTTTAATACACTGAGAGCCTCATTGTCCTCCGCAAGGCACTTACCCCAGCAGAGGGGTGATTTTGCCTGTGTACAGGAACATGGCTTTGAACAACACACCAGTGTCCCAGGGCCTTGGGTGTGGTCAAGGAAGGAGCCGACTTTTTGGTTTTTGCTGGTGTTATGCTGGCAGGATGTGCTTTGGACCTTTGGACAGCATAAATCTATTGCCCCCTAGAGCCCATCATCATCATCATCATCATCATCATCATCATCATCATCATCATCATCATCATCATCATCATCATCATCATCATCATCATCATCATATTGGGGCCAGTAGAGGTTCTTCAGTGGTGGTGAGGCTACTTGACTTTTCCAGCCTCCCCACACTGCCGGGAAGCCCCTTTGGGGGAGGCAGGCAGTTGGGCACTGCCACAGCACTGTTGCCAGGTGCCTGGCTCATGAATGGGGATGTCTGGGTGCAAATATATCACTTCTTTGGATATACTGAACAGTTCTTTTGCTGGTCAACTGATTACATTATGAATGTGCCCATGTAATCCAGTGTTGCAAATAATATTGGTCTGATAAGAGGTGTGTGCAATCCTGGAACATATATTCTTTGGTTGTGTCAGAGTACTGAGTCTATTTAAGAAGAAAAGTAGGATATAAGTCTGCAGTTCATAGCATTATACAATTTATAAGATGTATTGAAAATGACATCTATGCCACTATAATTCTCTGCTATTATGGAGACTGCAATTCGAACAGTTCAGATCACTGTTTCGTTATACTTTATGTCCATTTACTTGCACATTACAGCCTACTGCAGACTTAGAGAAGAACCCACTTTTGTTTTCAGCTAACACATCATAGATGTCAGTGGTAAAAGGTGTAGTATAGTAAGCTATGAACATGAGCAGGGGTGTAGCTTCATAAAGCAGAATCCGGGACTCACCCTGCCACCATGTTCACCCAGCTGTTGAACATTGGGGTGCAGCTCCCATGAACACATCTCACTCTCCTGCCTGAAGTATAACAGCTTTAGGCCCAATTTCTCTGCCTTAACCTTGGCTGGGTTCTCGGATCTTTCTAGTACATGACACAGTAGCTCTGGTGATATAAATTTTAGAAACTATTATTATGGACAGTAGTGGTAGACCTTTCACTTTCTAGAAATCAACAGGGAGATCACTGCTAAATCACATAAAATTGAGTCCCCAATAGAAACAGAAGGAATTGGATAGATTTAGCTGATACATATCTTTGTGTCACAACGAGACTTTCAGCTTTCTGATAGCTGGCCATATCTTTCTCTTTCTCCCTTCCTGACTCCTGGTCAGTCACTACATTATATTTACAAATCACTTCTTGGCCATAAATCAGCCTGGATTCTGGATGTACTCCTTGAGTACTAGTAGCAGGAGAAATTGATGTACCTTTTTGTCAATTTACACTCAAGCACACCTAACAACTGAAGCCTAATAAAACAAGCAGGTTGAAAAAATAAGATAGTCTGCATCACTGAAGGGAATGCATATGAATCTACTACGAACAGGAAGTGATTGGATTGAAACAGGGATTAAGGAACTGGTGTATTATTTGAGGTTGATAAAGTAGTATCCTTATTATTAAAGGCACTCACACTCATTGTGTGCCTATACTATCTGTCAGTTACAAACAGCATTGGTGTGTCTAAATTACCAATTCTCAAAAGTACAAAAAAGGATAAGTAGGAAAGATGAGGTCTCACTTCCTTTACGAAACGCAGATTCAAATGTACGTAGGCCATTTATTGACTGATGCAGTGTGTGTACTTTTCCATCTATGCTTGAGCACCAAAAAAGTATTCTAGGAAGTGGCTTAGTGAAAAAATTCTTAGTCTTAAAAGAGACCTCCTTCATTCCTCCCATATTCAATATTACATTTAAAGACTTTTCCTCACATGCTTACTGTAATAGCGTGTTTAACATACTATACAAGTGATAAACCTCCCAAAGAGACTGTCGTGCAATCTAAGATACAATAAATGCAGTGTGGTTATTATTGAGGAATAAAAGGTGAGCTGGCTATTTGGAATGAATAATGAAGGAACTATATAAATCCCGTGCATTTAATTTTTTTTCCAAATATATTTGTAATGGATTTTTTCAGTGAGATTTTCACCTCCCTCTCCCAATGCAGTCCACTTTCACCTCTCAAATTCCCTCTCAATGTAAGGGAGGCTTGAAGAAATACCTCTTCTGGCACTCCTTGCCCTGTGCATTCTTAGATTAGCCCCAAATCTCCTGTTGATTGTTTCTTCTGCTTGTTTGGTCCATTAGTCGTTCATTAAAAAAAATAACAAAGATATTAATTCAAGTCGCTAAACTGTGAATCAGTGTTGGGTGGAATGTTGATTCTACTGTCACGTTTCAACCTGAGACAGAGACTCCCCAAGAGTCTCTGACTGGTCTTGATGAAAAGTATAATTGTATGAAATATTTTTGTTCTCTGATTACAAGACTGAAAAGCAAGCAGTTATTGTTGAGAGGGAGCAGGAACACAGGATGTGGTAGCAGAAAACCCCTGCAAACATTCACATCACCAAATCTATATACTACAAAAGTATTTAGCAAAAAGTACGGTAGTATACTTTCTAGGATCTAACTGCAAGCATGTCCCTTGTTTGTTAAGTGTTTATCTAATATAAAGTCACTTTGTAAACCTTTTTTATCATCATTCTTTTATCCCTTCCATGGCTAGAGGCAGATTTCATATATTATCTACACTTGATTTCTACTACATTTCCTTTAAGACTTAACCTTTCCAAAGATTTTAGTTGATGCCCTCCAAATCTTGATCTGACATGACACTAAGTAGTTTTGTCATCTTATGCTTCTTAAGTCCCACAAGATTTGTACATTGCTCAGTAATATAACCTCTGTGCATCTTTCTATTCATGATAATTTAATACGTGCATGTAAACCAAGATTTCCTGACTCTTGTTCTGAAACCTCTCTGTTTGATTCCTGAATATTTTTGCAGGCCCACCTGGTGACCAATAACTTTTCATATGGAAGGTGACCTTTTCAACCTATACTACATTTGTTTGTATTCTCCTTAAATCAGGCAAGTCAGATTTTAAAAAAATAAATAAAAGGGTGCTACTGTAAGCAGTTGGACCCTTCTCTCACTGAAGGGTGCCACAAAGGCGCAGGGAGCTACAGATGGAATGACACCGTTTCCCACAAAATGGATGCTTCTCAGAGGGTGTTGGGATTCATCTTGTGTGTCAAGCTTCAGCAGGAAGGAGATTGGCAGCTGAACTTTTCCCCTGACCAGTGGCATACTGTCCATAGGGACATGTGGGGTCACATGTTCCCAAGTGCAGGCCATTTGGTCCGGGGGGGGGGCAGAAAATTGCCCCCCCATGGCCACACATGGAGGAAGCAGAAAAAAGCAAAAGTTTTGTTATTTATGGTGTTTATGTGGTGGTTAATACAAAGACAAATAGGAATACTGGATATCAGTGGTGGAGTGTTTAAAAGGGGACTTCAGAATTCCCTTATTCTCCAGAGGATATTCTGTTAAATTATGTTTTTGTGTTTCCAAAATAATTCATCATATAATTTTGCAGTTAATAACAGTAGTGAGAAAAGTCTATGACTTTGCACAGTATTGGAAAAGCATGCATGGGTTATGAATTGGAAAACAAATTTTATGGTTATTAAATTGACTGCTCTAAAGAAAGATGAAGATCTGGATCAACTAAATAGGATTTGGCAATATTGTTTTTCAAAACTAGTAATGTATATTTTATCCTTGTATATATATTTGCCTTTCTGTTGGATAATTTTCTGTTCATTACTTTTTTAGTCTGTAATGTTTGAGCAAAAATTGTTAATAAAATATTTTTAAAAACAAGGAAGAAAAAAAAGGAAAAGTTGAAAATTAAACTTCAGCACTTACTGGACTTATTGGCCCTTTCTGCACCGCAAGGGTGCGGGGGTGCCTCGGCGTAAATGACGCCAACCCCCCCCCCCGGGACCGTTTGCATGGATGGTCCCAAGAGGGCGGCAGGCGGTGGCGCAGCCGTCCCTGCAAGCTTACCTCGTCCCCTGGCCTCCGGCTCGTCGCAGAGGCCAGGGGACACGCCCCCACAGGCTGAAGCAATGGCTCTGGAGTTGCAGGCCAGGGGGGTATGTACCCTGGCCTCTGCGACGAGCCAGAAGCCAGGAGATGAAGTAAGCTTGCAGGGATGGTGTGGGGGACATGGCGCCTTCCAGCTGCTGCAGCTCTCATGGCAGCATTTGGAAGCCGCTGTTTCTGGAAAACCTCGCTCGGGGAGTGAGGTTGGGAAACAGCGGCTTTGCGCCGCTGGGGGGGAGCGAGGGCAGTGCTAGTGCCCCCCCATGCAAACAGCTCCCTAGGGACAGCATTTTTGCCATCCCTCGGGTGCTGTTTTTGGCCTGTGCGGAAAGGGCCATTGTTTATCTGAACCTGTTATTGATCATGCTTTCCTAAAAATGCTTGAAGTGACATACATGTCTCATGATAAGAAAGGAGACTCTGTTGGTTCCCTTAGAAGGGTTGGTCCCATCACAGAAAATCTTCTGAGAAGGTGTGGTTGGGATTGTAGCTCAGTGCTTTACGTGATAGCAGTCCCAGTTTTGCTCACTGGGATCTCCAGCCAAGAAGAACTCAGCCTCAGGTAGCAGGTGAGTGGAAAGGCCTTTCTCTGCTTGACCAGTTAGATAGCTACTGCTAGTCAGAGAAAATAAACCAATGATCTGGTTTAGTATAAGACAGTTTCATATGAGAACTTCTCTGTATAAATGATGGAACTCCAAGTGCAACCTCACTTGGAGATCATGAAGTATGTACTTAGGAAAAGACTAGTCCATGGTTTAGACCAGGGGACTGCAACCTGCGGATCTCCAGATGTTCATGGACTACAATTCCCATCAGCCCCTGCCAGCATGGCCAATTGGCCATGCTGGCAGGGACTGTTGGGATTTGTAGTCCATGAACATCTGGAGAGCTGCAGGTTGCAGACCCTTGGTTTAGACCTTTGAAGGTCAAAAATCTTAAAACTGTCCCTAAGATTGAAAAAACAGTAATCAAAGGTGGGCTATGCTCAGGCTCTGCAGTCACAAAATCCAGTCTAGGGAGGAAGGACCATAGCTGGCTCTCCATCAAAGTTAATAATAAGTACTTTGGTTCATTTAAAAATAGAAGGTATGAAATAGCACATTCAGAATCTATGTGTGTTGACTCCCAAAGAAGACACCACCTGCAATGCATAGAAGCTGGGTGTATTAAGAGGTCACAATGCTGACCCCTCACCAGCACATGACATACTGGGCTCTTGTTATCTTTCTTTATAACTACATTTGGTAACTGCTGCAGAAAAATAGACCCAAATAAAATACATTGAAGATTGCTTAATTTTTGTGTGATTTTGTATTTTTGGAGAGAATTAGCAATGAACATTTTTCTTTCTTCCTACTTCATTTCCTGCCTTGCTTGTATAGCTACATTGTTTTTATGGATCACACAGTGAATCTTTTTTTTTTTTCATATGTCTTGAATATTGATCCCTTCAAGCTCATCTTACTGGGCATTGAGATTCTTGCAGCGAGAGGTCTCAGTGACAGGGATAGGTGGAAATGGAATCACTGTGATGCAACAATGTCATTTCTGGCCACAGAAACAGAAATGATGTCACTGCCTTGACCACAGAGATTCAGGGTGTTCAGGCATTTTTAAACCAGAAATGACATTGTGGCATCTCATGGTGTCATTTTTCATTTCCTGCTTTTCCCTACTGTACATCTGAGCCACAGTGGGAGCAAGGGAGGATTGGCAGGAGCCATCCAGCTAGAAGTAGGTAGAGTGGAAATTCTACTCTCATCCCTCCCACATTTGGTGGCTTCTTGATCATCCATTGTAACACAGACATATTAACAACCTGGTACTGCATCTTTTAGCATGTATTTGTTTAATTAGTATCTTAGGATCAGAATATCAGCTACAGTCTGCCTCAGTTCAGACCAGTGGTGGGATTCAGCAGGTTCGAACCACTTCGGCAGAACCGGTTGTTAGAATGGTTCTTGTAAACAACCAGTTGTTAAATTATTTGAATCCCACCACCAGAACTGGTTGCTAAATTATTTGAATCCCACCACTGGTTCAGACTATGTTTAGTGTAATTCTGGATGCTGGCTACCCTACTGATTTTGGATATATTGTTGATTTTGGATAGTTAGAGCCAGTCAAACTAGAAGGTGAAAACAACATTTGAAGTTGTCACATGCTCATATTTTTTCATCAACATTTGATTATTAGCCAGTTCATTTTAACTGTCCTTTTGCTTAATGCTATCAATTTCCTGGCTTAATCCTAACATGTAACCCTTTCCTCAGGCACTCCTAAGCTATAGAGACACCTGGCCAGAGCAAAAGTGGTGAAACCAGCAGATACTGAAGCAAGCCACAATTTGAGGAATTGCCTGTGGGCCAAGTCTTGGTTTCATAAATGGATTATAGTTAACAAATTTTTTAACTATGATTTCATGTTATGTTTGACTAAGCCTCTGTAACAACATTATTTTCAAAAGACTGGCTACACATATTGAGGTATTCTAACCAAAAATTCCACAAGGGTTTTGCTTGTTTTTTAACCATTTCTCTCATTTAGTGCAAGTATGAAACCAAAGAAATGGGGTGGGGGGGGTGGGGGGGTTTCAATATGAAACCCACCTTGACTTTACACCTTTTCCCTGCTGAATTGTATTGTAGGATGCAAAGTTAAAAACCTCAAACAGTACTGTCCCTACACAAGTATTTCTTGCTGGGAAAAGATTATCTGATTCGTTTTAATAATTTTCCTTCCATCCTCAAATTTTGCAAGCTTTGCTTAGCAATAAGTCCTTTGGCTAGCTGTGGGATTTTCATTATCCTGCCAGTGTTCTGAGCGTTATTACCTTTACTAATTGCAAAAGTAGCTCTTTTGTATAATTTATGCTGAGTATTAAACAAATTGAAAAGAAATTGTTGCATTAACCAACTTACAGGGTGAAGTACTAGATAAGGAGCAATGGCCTGTTGAACGTTAAAGGAATTCTCTCCCACCATCTCTTAGAACAGCATTATTATTGTATACTTCCAGAACATCTTTATTAATTTTTGATGACTGCTGTTGGAAAGGTTCCAATTTCAGTATCTGCATGTGGTTCAGTTACTGGTTGAAATCCTGCACATTTAATGGATGATCTGTGGGTGCATGGTTCCAACAGGGATGTATGCAATGCAAACTGGGAATTGTAGCATTACTTCGAAACAGTGAATCAGTTAGCAAAGATCACAAATACAGGGATATTTCAAGTTGCCAAGGTGCAATGATCACATTTTTTGTCAGTCTTCATGCCTGATCAGTTGTACACCTGGTTAGTATGTACAGTTTTAAAACCAATGAATATTATTTTGATTTAGTTAGTTTTCTCACATACGGTTTCTGGCAGGGGCATCTATAATGTACATAACTTGATAGGAAAGATGTGACAAAGTCCCATAATTTATAAGGTCTATTATCGCAAGGTTGACAAAAAGTTTCATGTACACAAGTCTAACAGTGCAGTCCTAAGGGTCTACTCAGAATTCTACTGCCAGTCTATTCAATGGGACCTACTCCTAAGACACAGCTGTTAAAATGTTGCTGCACAATGAGGATATTTCCCTCAGGCATTATTTTATTTCTAGAATCAATCTAAATGTGCAAAACTGGTAATCCAGCAAGATCCCCCCCATTTAAAGCAGAAGATAATACATCATCAACCTGTTGTACCACTGGACAGTGTTATAAAAGAATAGTTTCTCAGATGAATTAATCCATTTCCCTTCACTGCTATACCAGTCAACTACTTTTGGAGCCATGGGTAGTTTTTGGCAAGCTTCAAAAGATTTGCCAGTATAATGTCTTGTTAAATGAAAATTAGTTATTTTGGTTAATTACTTTGATTAATTCCTGTCATCATCTCTCTTATTCAGGTTCTTTTGTAAAACCTCCATTCATGAAGAATTAGCATCTAAAGATTTAGTCCAAGGTCTAAAGGATATCCTTAGTTACTAAAGCAGCAGGTTCCAGATCATTAGGTCAGAAAGAGCTGGAAAGGGAGACAGGAAAGAGAAGAATTTCCTGTAGTTTTTTCAGTCTTCACTAGTCTCACTGTTCTTTGCTTCTTCTGTCTGCCCTTCTACTATTTCACAGTTTTGAAACTGTGACACAGAACTGAAACACTGGAGAGATGATATAATAGATCAAGAAAGAGAGAAAATAGCTTCTGCAATACATTTGTGTGATTTGAGTATTTTTTTTCCCTAATTGTGCTAGCATTGGATTTTAAACGTTTGCCTTTCAGGACTGCAAAATTTCAGTTTGGGTCTTGTAGTCACAGTCCATAGTAGAGGATTACGTTGGAAAGGATTGAACTTGGAATCTCCCAGAATTTCCTAGAAAATAGGATTTAGAGTCTTCTTAAATGCAAGCTTTTGTTATAGTTCATGACTCCCTGCAGTGCCAAGCTGTACATCTTTGTGAAGGAACATTTTAGCTGGTAAATTGCAAAGGCATGGTTATCCTCTTGTGCTAAACCCCTCTGACAATGTCTCCAGGGCTGATTCTAAGAGCCCCTTGCAGTGAAACTAATCCCTATGTATTCAGCTGCTTTGTTAGAACAGAAATCCTTTAACAGTTCTGAAAATGCCACCCAAAATGTTCAACCGGGAAAGATAGTCATGCACACACTGAATTTTCTTATGCTGCTGATCTGTCAAACCTTACATGTTGCTGAATGGCACTGAATGCCTTCAGTAGGTAATCCAGAAGTCCTGGACCCAATTTTTCATTTTCTTTACAAACACCTTTTAAAATAAACAGCTGATTTATTTTTCTGGACACCTCCAGCTTCTTAGTGTGTTCCCTCTTTCAAAGCATGTCTGAAAGCATTTTTAAGGGGTAAAACTGGCTAGCGTGCAGCCCAATTTTGGATGAATTCTCAAACAATGTGAAGATTCAATTGATGTAATTGCTGTCTATGCAGGTTTGTATTAAGGTAGGCCCTACATGAAACACACTATGAACCGAGGAAATTGCAAGTTTTTAACAACTGAGGCTTGGATAATGCAGCTCACCTATGGATGTTCTTGTGTTTTATTTTACATTGCCAAAAATTTCAACTGTGCTAAGTAATTTCTTCAGACCACAAAATCAAGAAAACCGAAGTCAGCAACTATTAGTATTTATCATTCCTTTCTTCCACAGTGGCTGGTAATGCTTAATAATTTTTATGATCTAAAATGTTTTTCTAAATTACAACTCAATTTTAAACATATGTATTTGGAAACAAGAGCCACCGATCTTAGTGCAACTGACTTTCAATTGGGACTGGTTGCAGAGCTAGTGCGTTTCTGAAAGAACACAGGAGATGTGTAAGCAGGGCCACATGTTACAAAGGCTCATTCCGCACATGCAGAATAATGCACTTTCAAACTGCTTTCAATGCTCTTTGAAGCTGTGCGGAATGGCAAAATCCACTTGCAAACAGTTGTGAAAGTTGTTTGAAAACGCATTATTTTGCGTGTGCGGAAGGGGCCAAAGTCTGTGTGGCTGACACAAGGACATTAGATCACATTAGATCACAGTGGGAGCGTTGTGCTTTTCAGGATTGTGTTGGCCAGTTTTGGATCAGGCCAAGGCACACATGCAGAAGGCGCATCGAACTTCCTCCTGTGCACCATTTTCCTGACCTTCAACAGTCTTGGAGTATTTGCACTATTGGGAAACTTATGTGAAACCATCATTTTATGCAGAACAAATAGCAGTTCACAATGGCCATTTCAGGTTAGGAAGTGAGATGCGTGTATGGGGAGGCTGAAGCCCTTTTTCTATGCCACAGGCCCACACATACCTGAGAAACAGCGCTCACATGTGTGATCCAAAAATATAGTTGTCAGGCCTGTGCCTGGCAATTCTGGGAAGTTTTAGGGATAGGACACAGTGAGGGGAAGCATCATGTGACATGGCAGCGGCTCTACTGGCTGAAGACCCAGAAGTGGCATTACCACATCAAACAATGTTCTAAGAATTCTCCTAATCGCTATAGTAAAGAGGATTAAGATTGGGGAAATTACTAGAGAGTCACTTGAAGTGGCAAAGTCTATTCAGGTTCTTCAGCCAGAAATGGCATTGCCTCATTTTGTCTTGTCATTCCCTGTTTTTCACCCCCTGCTCCATTCTCTGCAGCCTCTAAAAAGTAAGCAACAAAATAAGTATGTTGAGGGTCAGAGCCCTCTAAGAGGAACTGAACCTTTTGTCTCCTGCTCCATTGAGAGAGTACAAGAGCTGCAGAGCACAGGTAAAAGTTTGCCCATTATCAGTGGGCAACTGGCAAGCCTAGCTCCAAAATCCTTATGGTAGCCATAAGCCCTTTATAACACGTGTTTCAGCCCTTTAAATCCCCTCTCCTGATTTGCAACTCTTACCTCATCTCATGCTATTCTCTTACCTATGTTTCATCTAGTGAAACGGATACCTAAATCTTTCTGAGATTTTACACACACACACACACACACACACACACACACACACACACACACACACACACACACACACAGAGAGAGAGAGAGAGAGAGAGAGAGAGAGAGAGAGAGAGAGAGAGAGAGAGAGAGAGCGCGCTTGCCTGAGGGGATCTCTCGTACCTGTTATTAGCTGACACTTCACTTCTACAGTAAAAATGAAACAAATAGAATGCAGCTAAAACTGCGCTGAAAGAAAAGTCTCAGTACATTGAAAGAAAAGACAGAGACCCTTGCCTATGTATAGACATCTGGCAAGGATAAAAGAAGTATAGAAAGAAGCAGAAGCGAGTTGAAGGAAAATAACGGGGAGAAATATAAGGACTGACCCTAGAGTTGAAATGGGTATTAATGAATTGTTTTTTTAATTGCTTATGGACAGTTGGTTTAATGCTTCTCATTATATGATGAAAACTAATTGCCTCAGAAATATAAAATATTATTTCTTGACTCCCTCCAATTCCACCTTAGGAAGAGTTCTTCCTGGGCCCTCCTGTAAACATGAAGCTGCCTTATACCAAGCCAGACCACTGGTCTATTAAGGATAGCATTGTCTGCTTTGGCAGGGTCTCGGGTCAAGGTTTTCCATGTCACACAGTGGGCCATTCCCCACTTACCTCTTTTGTGTGCAACCCTGCAGCGACCCCGCGTAGAGAAGCCTCCGTGGCTTTTGACCACGGAGACATTTGTTCCCCACTCATCAGCCTTTCAGGAAATAGCGCGGGGTTCTACAGCAAGACTCCCGTTGCAATCGAGCGTTCTGGTTGGCTGGCACGCGTGTGCGTCACGTTCACGTGGAGGTTGCGGCCGGCTGAAGGCAGACCTCCATTTTTATTAGCGGCTGAGGCGAGAAGTTGGTTTTGTTGGGCTGGAGGCATTGTTTTGAGACTAATGTACGACACATGCTGGCGTCAGTGATTAAATCACCGGTCGCACTTGCTTCAGCGCTTGCTTCAGTCCGGGCTTGAGTAAAAGAGCAACGTTGGCACGTCGTTGTGCACCTTTGCGTCACAATTTCCCCAAAGCGTGCCATGAAAGCGAGGATGTCGACTTCGTGTCTACGTCCATCGCGCCGTTGCACTTTCTGCCGGGACACCCTCCCTTAATAACAAAATGGCGGTTCCTGTTTTCCTGATTGGCCGGAGCTGTGCGTCACAGTGAATCAGCCAAGGTTCCCCACCACCCCGCAGCACCCGCGGGGTTTTTGAAAATGTTGCTGTTTTTAGAGGACCTAATTTGACGCGCGCCAAGGAGGTGGGAGAGCAGCAAATTCTTGGCAGCTGCGCAGTGGCCGCTGGCGATGTGGGGAGCGTCCAGGATCCCCGTGTCTTATAAAGAGGTGACCCCGAGGCTTATGGTGAGTGGAGAGCGGCCCATTAACCTTTTTTTCTTTTTTAAAAATTGGAGATGCTACATATAGGACCTGGGCTCTCCAGCAAATGCTCTGCTAATGACCCATGGCCTTCCAAATATGTCGATATGTTACATAAAAGGAAACCATCCACTGAAAAAACTCCCCACAAATCAACACACTCCAGCATGTTGCAGTAAATAATGCTATAGATCTATATACAATATAGATTGTACCTAGTGTCATCCATGGCGGCACTGGGCCTCTCCTTGGTAAGCTCTGGCCCCACTCATGAGGCCGGTCACACGCTGGATTTGGTCTTCGGTTTGGGGGTTAATGTGGTCATATCCTCTATGGACTTCAGGGTGGGGGGGTCCATGAAGTCCTGACCCATTATTGATACGCCCTGAAGGTTGGATGGACGCTGCAGCGCCAAACCCGTCTAGGCTGAGGGGCTGATTTATGCCCGCCAGCGAGGAGACTTATGGATCCAATTGGTTTCACTGAATGCTCTGCGGGACCCTGAACCCGCCGGCACACTTTCGATGAGCAGGTGGAGGGACTGGAAATTCACGGCTCTCGATGCCATCCCAGAGACTGTTGCTCCCCGGCGTCCTCTTCGCCCCCGTGTTCGGCGAGGCTCCCTGGTATACCGAGGAGCTGCGCCAGATGAAACGGGTGCTTAGAGCGGAAACTAGAAGCGAGTGTGGCGGAAATCTCGTGACGGAGCGGTACGCGAACATCCTATAGGGCGTTTATGAAGAGGTACAACCAGTTGGCGTGAAGGGCCCGAAGAGGGCGCTCTTCTCCTCCTCTCTTGCGTCTGCTAGCTCTCGCCCAGCACAATTGGCCCGGTATAATTAGGTCCTTGACCTCTCCTTATCGGAAGGGTCCACGAAACCAACGATTGGCTGTTGTTAGCTGTGAGGCATTTATAGGCTTTTTTGCAGATAAAATTAAGCATCGGCTCCGCCAGGACCTTCCATGCGTTATCTACAATTAGTGAACTGGAGGCTCCCTTGCCGTCTTCGAAGACTAAAGTTTAGCCCAGTTCTCCCTGCTCTCCGAAATACCACTGTTGACGGGGCCTTGACTGCTGTTAGACCTACTACCTGTCCTCTGGATCCATGCCCCTCACGGCTTATAAAAGCTTGCCGAGCGGAGCCTCGACCCCATCTGTTGAATATCATCAATGGCTCCCCATGAGCAAGGGGTCTTTCCGGATGGGTTGAAGGAGGCGAGTAGTCCGCCCACTCTTAAAAAGACCATCGTTAGATCCAGGTGATCTGGCCAATTTACCGCCCCGTCTCGAATCTTTCGTTTCTGGGGAAGGTAATTGAGAGAGCGGTGATATTGGAGCAACTTCAGGGTTTCCTGGATGGCCGCCATCGATAACGATCCTTCCCAGTCCAGCTTCCGTGCTGGGCATGGGGCCGAGACATCTTGTCACCATCACCAGATATGCTCCGGTATCCAGCTTGGCCGAGGCAGATCGGCGCTGCTGGTTTTGTTAAGATCATCTTACATGGCGGCATACGATATGATTGACCATGACCTTTTAGGCCACCCATCTGGCCGCTTCCGGGGTTTGGGGCACTGTCCTTCAGTGGATTGCCTGGATTTCATCCGGGACCGGAGGTCAGCAAATAAGTGGTCGCGGGGATGAAGCCTCCAGGAAGTGCCTGCTTCAGTGCGGAGTACCTCAGGGAGCGCTGCTATCCCCGCTATTATTCTCTATCTGCATCGCGACCACTTGCTCAGCTGGTCAGGAGCATGGGGCTGCAATCTGTCTCATCAATATGCTGATAACATTGGCGTAAAGCTCATTCTGTTGATGGAGGGGGGAACAGTTGCCGCCCCGGCGGCTCTCCAACATTGTTTGGAAGCGGTAGCTGGTTAGTTTGCAGCAGAGCAGGCTGCAACTGAATCCATCGAAGACGCCGATCCTCTGGCTAGGCGCCCAGGGGTGAGGTTGGAGATTTCCAGCATACGATTATTGGGAGGGGGTCTCATTGGTGCCGACTTCCTCCGTTCGCAGTCTGGGGGTCCACCTGGATTGATCTCTTTCAATTTGTACCCAGGTGGCCCATAGAACCCCGGACTGCATTTTCCGGCATCTTCGTCAGGCCCAGCGGTTGGCTCCCTTCTACTACTCCCCGAAGGCGGATCTGACCGCACCAGCTGTGATCCATGCAGCGGTCACCTCCAGGTTGGACTATTGCTTAGCTTCGCTGTCACGCCAGCCTTCCCTTGCATTTGATTCGAGGAAGTTAAAACTGGTCCAACTTGTCGCGGCATGCCTGCTCACAGGAAGCCTTCGAGAGAACACATCAATACTGTGTTGCGGCAGCTGCGGTAGCTTCCGGTTGAAATTCGAATCATCTTCCAAGGTGTAGGTTTCTGACCTTTGGGCTTTTCTTGACCTGGGGCCCTCATGCCTTCGGGACCGCGTCACCCCATATGTCCCAGATCGGCCTCTACGTTCTGCAGAGGCCAATCTGCCTGAAGGTCCCCGGCCCCTCTATGATCACGGCTGGCAGCCTCCACGCGGGCCAGGGCCTTTATGACACTGGCCCCAGCCTGGTCATTACCCTTCCTCCAGCTATCCGGGCCCTCGCGGGTTTCCTGGGTGAGTTCCGCAGGGCCTGTATAAGACAGTGTTGTTCCACCCGGGCGCTGGAGTGTCCAGCTGCTAATATGGTGCCCCCTCACTGCTTCTGTGCCTGGGAGCAGTTACATCAGGGTCCCCTCATATGAGGAGCCCCCTCATATGGGGAGCCCCACTGCCCCCCCCTCAGGGAGGTAGGTTTTTTAATTGGGGCCAGACGCCTTTTATTTATTTATTATGTATTATGGTTACTCGCTGTTTTTATGAGTTTTAAGCTATTTTATGGGATGGAGCCTATGTATTTATATTTGTATGATTGCTCCTGTTGTTCACCGCCCGGAGCCCCCCGGGGATCGGGCGGTATATAAATTGAATGAATGAATGAATGAATGAATGAATGAATGAATAAATAAATAAATAAATAAATAAATAAATAAATAAATAAATAAAAATAATTTTATAATGGTTTAGTGTCCCATCTCAAATGGAAGAAAAACTTGGTCGAACATTATGGAACAGTCTCTCTCTCTTAATCTCAACTTCACAAAGTTCTGAGGATTTTAAAAACCAACCAACCAACAAAAAGAAAACCAAAATAAAATGACACTCACTACCCTGATTTCCTTGAATCGGGGCAGGTGGGTTAATATGGGAGAAAACTAAAATGGGTCATCCCATGTTTGCATTTTTGCCACTTCAAAAGACCAAGCTGGTCACAATTTGTTTTAAAAAAATATGTAGAGGAAGGAAGTACAGATCATGTGCAGACGGTTACTTCTAAAATGCACAAGGCCACAGGTTTTTGTTATGCAATAAATAATACTTTAATGTGGTTCTAAAATAAGCTACACCTGGCTTGTTATTCCCACCTTGAATAGCCTGCTCCTTAAAAATTACTCAGTGGTGAGGAAAAGGCTCTTAGAATGGATATGTAATGCCTTTATTATTATTCCTTTTGTCTAGGGCTTGATACTGAACATAAGTTTGGGTACTAAACACTGGTGAGTGCAGACACAGCCTGCAAATCTTGCTTGCAAGCCTTGTCCCAGAGAAGACGTGTATCTTATCAGACTCCATCTGAAGCTGAATGACTTTTTCCTGTTAATTTCAGTGCCAGTAAGAATTCATAGATGCCATTACTTGTATTTCGGAGAGCTAATTGTGACTGAGAGGTAAGGAAAAGAGAGCATCAAAATTATACCGTCTATTTGCCCCCCCCATTATTTTAGACTTTTTCTCCCCTCTCTTGCCATGCATCTTTTTGTCCCAACTATTTTGCAACATCTGCTGTCAAGGAGGTAAAGCATTTTCTCCTGAGGGAGAGAGAGCAATCCTTGCAGAGTGCATGTGTATGCACACTTTGTGCTCTACCTGTGATCCTAGCTAAGCTATGCAAGTACATTATGCAGTCATGAAGAGATGTCAGCAAATATGCTGACCTCGTTATAATTAATGGATAGTGGGGTAATGGTTCTGTGTGACTCATTAGATACTGCCAAAAAAAAGCACTTCCACATTTCATTTAATTGAAATTCTGAAACATTTATTATTTCAGGCACACTATAGTAACTCAGATTTTAAAAACCTTAAATTAATGATTTCAGCCATTTACAGGAAGGAAACAAGCGGCTGGGGAGAAAGCGATATTTCAGAAGGTCATGTGCGTCTTAAACTTATGCTCCATTCCATCCCTTAAAGGGACAGGTGTCAAATATCTCATTGCTTTCCAAATTCATAAGCATCATCATTAGGCAGCAAAAGTCTCTAGATTCTAAATAGTTTATTACAGATTAATGAGCAATTGATTCACTTAGTAATACATCAGTCATAATATACAAAGAGAGCAAGAGTGAGAATACAATTGCAAGTCGAATTTGGAATTGTGGTTAGAAACACACACACACACACACACACAGACACACACACACACACACACACACACACACACACACACACACACACACACACACACACACACACACACAGAGTAGAAAATCTGGTATGTGTGGCAAATACACATCCCCAGCAGTGCAGAGCTGTGGCTGTTGATTCCCTTCCCCACACTCCCAAAGCCTGGAAAAAGGGGAAACTATAGGGAGCTTGAGTAGATAACAGCTCCCCTAGAGCAACTGTACTGATGAATAAGGCCATTTGTATTTGAACCCAAAGATCCATATTGAGTGTTGTCATTACATACTGGTGATTAATTAAGAAAATTAGTATAAAGTTGCTGTATTTAGGTTTTAAGAGAAAACTGAAACCACCAGGGCATACACATACAAATGCAACAACAAATGAACTCCACCTGAACACATACAAATACACCTCATCCCCCTCCCATTTCTGAGGTGGACAAAACAAATACCCTACCACACAAAACACTCCACACTGTGTCACAGAGAGAAGCACATCTTACTATGACATGACTCTGAAGATGCCACCCTTACAGGCATGTGAAACATTAGGATTTGTAACTACCAGACCACGCCACACAGCCTGGAAAACCCACAACAGTCAGAAAATTTAAACTTTGGACAAAATTTGGTGGGACAGAGAAGAGGGAATAAGAGGAGCATGTACAAAGTTGTTTCTGCCTTGGTTTTCTATGGAGGGGTTGGCACCCCTCCTTGGAATGGTAAAATGCGCTGTGCTTCCCCCCACCAGGGCAGAGATGTTGTTTTCCTGCCACACTCAATGAGCGAGGCTTTTGGGAAACAATGTTTCCCAGCCAGCACTATACAAATGACACAGGGTTGGAGGCACCACTTTTTGGCCCTCCATTTCCCCCCACACTTATTTTCATTCCCTGCAGAGTTCTGCAGGGAGAGAAGGTAAGTGTGGGGAAAGAAATGGAGACGCCTTTGTGCGGAGGCGCCTCCACTGGGCTGCGGCCACTCATATATGCGGGTGGGAAACTGCTGTAGGGGCCTGTGTGGAATCTGCTGTAGGGAATCCACCTATGACTCTATTGTGGGTCTAATCTATCATGCTATAACATGGTACATCAGCTACTTTTTATTTGATTGCATCCTGCAAAAACCTACAAGCACCATTCAACAGCATAAAAGAATGCTGACAAAGTGGAAATGAGAGCTGGAAGAAGCATCTTCATCCACACCACAAAAAACCCCCCATCTCTCACTTTTAAAAGAGTTGTTATGATTGTGTTATAGGTACAAAACATCAACATTTCTGAGCTTAAATACTTTTTTGAGATCTTCATCTGTGGATAGTGTTGCCAACTTGCAAGTGGGGACTGGAATTCTCCTAGAATTACAACTGATCTTCAGACTACAAAGATGAGAGAGAAAATGGCTGCTTTGGAGGGTGGACTGTATGGCATTATAGCACACACTCCTCAAGCTGCACCCTGAGCACCCTGAAATCTCAAGGAATATCTTTGCCACTCTCCTTTTGTGAAGGTGACAAGTGGCACCTAGTAGAAGAGTCTTGTAGTTATGGTACTGGAATGCTCTCTTTTTGGATGTTCTTCTGATGATATGTTTTTAGTCTTTCAAGTTCTTAGGTAAGATTTCTGTATTTTGTTTGTTCCCCTACTCTGCCCCATATAGTTTACATATTAATTTTTATTCTCAATGATTTTCTATGTGATAGTTAAAATTGCTGATTTTATTCTTTCCTGTGTGACTTTTTTTGCTGCTTCATATTTTAAATTTAATTAAAGTAATGTGTTATTAGCTGTTCTGGGAATATTTATTGAAGGGAACAATGCTATTTGCAGGATTCAAGAGAAAGTTTAGAATGAATTCCAAAACAAACCCCTACTTGTGTCCACTTTGGTGAGGCCCAGCTCACTTTAAAATTCCTTCCAAGCACTGTAGCAAAGTGGCTGACATGGCAAATAACATACATTGCTGATGCACAGTTTTGCAAAGCTACCACAAAACAATTGCTAAGCCACTAGAGGTTTTGAGTTCCCCTGACTTGGTTCAAAGAACAAGTTCAGGGCTCCAGGAAGGTTCAAATTTTGCTTTGCGTTTTAACAAAAGTAACTCTTTCCCTCATAGTAACAGCAAAAGAAGAAATGTGTTCACAAAACCTGCATTTCCTGGTACCAGACTTATATGCAAAATGCTATTGTGGGACAAATTGTACTCCATGTTTGGATAACATAAATAACAATGTTTGCTTTAGATTGTAAGGTGGAGGAGCCAGGGTCAGAGGGATGGCAGCTGAAAAATGCTGCTGTAGGCTTCCGGTGCGACTTCTGGGGCTTCCGGTGCGACTTCCAGTGGAGAGAGGAGCTCCGTGAACGGTCGGAGCGTGAGAGACACATTATACAGTTCTTTACTGCTGGTAAAGACTGTAATTTAATTCAGAACTCAGGTATAAAGAGCTCCGCAAAGGGTACCGTGCGGTGGAAGTCCGAAGGGACGACGGGCACACCCAGCGCGGCGCGGACGACGGAGGCGGCGAATTCCCTGAGCTCCAGAGCGCCCCAGCCCGTGCGCCTAGAAATCAACAGCCCCGCGAGGATAGGCACCAATGTGTGGTGTCGAAGAGCGGTGAGCACGGTGGGCGAACGGAGGGCGAACCCTGGGGGTGCGGGAGTTTTGCACGCCACTCACAGCGCCGCGGGGTGCGGGGGCGTTGCCTCAAAAATTTCCTCCCTAACAACATCTCCCGAATGTGTCTAGAGCCAATAGGCAAAACTCTGCCAAACGCACCGCCGAATAAGAAGAGTCTAGCTAAATGACTTTGCTTAAGTTTGGAATCTGTGCATACTTATTAATTCTTGAAAAGCCAAATAAAACTCAAAAGTAGAACTGCTTCAAAACGGATTTGTTAATTAGTGACTTGTGCCATACCCCTGTGCCTTTAAGTGCTCTAAATCTACTTCTACGCGGGAGGGCATAAGAAACCAACTATGACGCCTAGAAAACAAAACCAGAGATCTCAGCCCACAGGTCAAACG
Organism: Sphaerodactylus townsendi; assembly: GCF_021028975.2. NCBI lineage: Eukaryota > Metazoa > Chordata > Lepidosauria > Squamata > Sphaerodactylidae > Sphaerodactylus > Sphaerodactylus townsendi. The sequence goes on along the minus strand of NC_059427.1, from coordinate 79,845,002 downwards.
AACACCCCTGATAAGCTTGCTATCAGTGAGGTTCTGGCTAAACTGGATCGAATTACCAATACTATTATAGAAACTAATGACAAATTTGAAAAGATAGAAGAAGACCTAATTGGAATAAAAACTGAAGTAAAAAAAATAGGAACTTTAGAACGTGGTATGAACCAGTTAATGCATGAAATGAAACATATGGACCAGAGACTAGAGAGTGTCAAAAATAAGATTGAAAAACTGGAAACAGACAGAGATTCTTATTTGGATGATAACCTTTGGCTGGAGATGAAACACAAAGAAAAGCTCTTGAGATTTAGGAAGTTTCCAGAACAGGAAAATGAGGATCTAACAACCAGAATGGTGAATGCACTAGCAGAATTTCTGGGAAAAACAAACAAAGAAGTGGAACAAGAAATTGATGAGATCTACAGGATCAACTCTAAAGTAGCGAGGGAGAAAAATCTCCCAAGAGACATTATTGTCTCTTTCCTAAAGAAATCTTTCAGAAATGAAATCCTCCACAAACATTATGATGGAAGACTGAAAGTGGGAGGGATAGAAATTATTATTCTTAAAGAAATACCTACTAAAATATTAAATGCCAGAAGAGAATACATAGACTTAACATCTACTCTTCAGAAGAAGAGCATCTACTATAAATGGGAATTTCCAGATGGTTTGTCTTTTCAGTTTAAGGGAAGCAGGAAATTTATATCAAATAAACCTGAGGCATTAGAGTTCTTGAAAAAATTTAAGAAAGAACTGAAATAAGTTGTATTCAATATCTGAACTAATTGACTCTTTTGGTTGGTTTTAACCTTTCTTGTTTTTGTATATAATTTTTTGGTTTTCAAAGCTAATTTCTGATTAATAAATAATGAACATTATTACATGGAATGTTAATGGATGTAATAATCCGGTTAAAAGAAAAAACATTTTCAATTATTTATCTAAGAAAGAAGCACAGATAGTTTGTTTGCAAGAGACTCATGTCTTGGCTAAAGATACTGGCCTACTTAAAAATTCGAAACTTGGTAAAGAATTCATTGCGGCCAGAGAGAAAGGCAAGAAGGCTGGAGTGGTGATTTATGTTAAAGATAAATTTGAACCTTACCTAATTGGTAAAGACCCAGAAGGTCGATTTCTTTTGATAACTGTTATAATAAATAGGTTAAAAATTTTGCTAGTTGGTGTTTACGCTCCCAACTCAAACAAAAATGAATTTTATGGAAAATTGTTTGATGTGATTATGAAATTTTGGACTGAATGCGAAGGTCTCCTACTTGTGGGTGATATGAATGGAGTAATTAATGTGAACTTAGATAAATACTATGGAGGAAAACCAGCATCTTCGACGGATCAAGGAAAGTTACCTAAAAACTTTTTTGAAAGTATGGAAATGTTAAATCTGATAGACATCTGGCGCTTTAAACATCCCAGAGAAAAAGACTTTACTTTTTTCTCATCACAATTTAATACAGGTACCCGGATAGACTTATCTCAATCACTTATCAAGTGGGTCAAAGAGGTGGAAATTTTGGGTAATACTATGACCGATCATAAGCCTATTCTATTAAAAATCACTCGGAAGGATGCAAATCGTGAATTTAGATGGTTTTTGGATAATAGATTATTATTAGACGAAGATATCTTAGATGATTGCAAAGAAAAAACACCTAGATCTTTATAGCAAAATTTCAGGTTTAGAAGTCAATAAAGAAAAAACTCAGATTTTGGTGTAAAATATGAAAAAACAAGAAAGAGATAATTTCGAAGCCCAATGGGGGGGAAAAATTTCCCATAAAGTTAAATATTTAGGTATATACTTAACCTCAACCAACTTAAATCTTTATGAAAATAACTACGAAGTTTTATGGAAAAAAATCAAGAAAGATTTCAACAGATGGACAAAACTCCAACTATCCATTATAGGCAAAATAACAGCTCTTAAGATGAATGTAATTCCAAAACTATTGTTTCTATTCCAGCATCTGCCCATTATCAAAACTAACAAACCATTTAAAGTATGGCAAAAAGACTTATTAAAATTTTTGTGGGGAGGAAAAAAGCCGAGGGTTCGCTACAAAACACTTAGGCCGTTTCCGCACGGCCCATAAACGACAGCCTGGGGGCGGTAAAAACGCCGCCCCCAGGCTGCCGTTCGCACAACGCAGCAGCGGCGACCTGACTCCGCTTCCCTTCCCCAGGGCGGTGTCAGGCCGCCCTAAACAACAACCCTTTAAAGGGTTGTTGTTACAGGAGGAAGCGTCTTCCCGGTAGGCGCGGAATGCGCTTAACCGAGCCGCGAAGGGAAGACACTGTCTCCCTCCTCTCTGTCCAAAACTCACGATGTCCTCTCATCGTAGCCCTGCTGGCCGTGCGCAGCCCCGCCCACACTGTCCTCAAAACCTCCAGGGTCAGGAGGGGCAGCATGGGTGGGGCTTGGAAACTGGCTGTCAGCGAAGCGGCGACGACTTAGAGGGCAAACATCGTGAAATCCGGACGGGAAAGGGGCGTGGGAAAAGAGGCGGCTCGCATCTTGAGCCGCCTCCTCCTGCGGCGGCCTCTGCTTGGCCTGCTGCGCTGCACGCTTTGTGTGCGGCGGGCTTCCGCCCCCCACGCCGCCAGAACTCTTGCCGTAGCGTGCAATAGCGCGTGGTGGCACGATCTTGAAGCGGCCTTAGTGACTCTGTAGACAGAGGAGGAATGGCCGCCGCTAACATAAAAATATACTATGAGGCTACTAGTTTAACATGGTTAAAAGAATGGTTCATACTGAAAAATAATAACTTACTTACTTTAGAAGAAGCTGACCTAAGATTTGGTATTCATGCATACCTGTGGTATGGCAAAGAAAAAATCAATAAACAATTTTTACACCACCCTTTTAGGTTTGCTATTTTTAGAACCTGGCAGAAATACAGAAGGCTACTATATAGAAATACTCCAATGTGGCTTTCCCCACATGAAGCCCTATTAAACAGAAATAACCTAGAAAAAGGATGGCTTAAATATGCCGACTTATTAGAAAGAAATTCCCATGAGGGGAATATAAAATGGAAGCTCAAACCAATTGAAAAACTTCATAAAGAAGGATGGAAAGTTAGCTGGTGGTTATACCATCAAACACATAATATATTTGTTAAAGAAATCAAGTCCCCTTGGAATCAAGGGGAAGAAGATAAATTAGAACAAGAACTAATAAAGAAAGATGATTATTTAATTAAAGAATGTATAAGATTTGTTTACAGCTAGAACAGGAAGATGAACCAGTTAAAGACTATATGGTTAACTGGGCAAAAGATCTGGGCCATCCAATAATGTTTGAAGAATGGGAATATACATGGAAGCTAGGTTTGAATTTTACAAACAGTAGTTATATACGAGAAAATGTGTTTAAAATCAGATTTAGATGGTATCTTACGCCAACCCAAATATCAAAAATTACAAATAAACCAATTTTATGTTGGAAATGCGGTTCTTCAAATGGTACATTTTTTCACCAGTGGTGGGCTTGCCCAAGAATAAAAATGTTTTGGACTCAAATCCATAAACAAGTTCAAAAAATGCTTAGAATATCACTAAAATGTAAACCTGAACTGTATCTATTGGGAATGTGTAGTAAAATAGCTGATAAAGAAAAGAAACAGCAGCTAGATTAGTACTTGCAAAGAACTGGAAAAACTCAAATATCCCAACTATGTTGGATTGGCATTTGAAAATGTTAGAGCTTATAAAGATTGCCCATCTTCAAGGGAACGAAGCACTAGAAAAAATGTATAATCTAAAAAACCAATGGGATCAATGGAATAACTATTTAGAACGAAGATATGCTGTCCAAAACAAATAATTGGATATATGACAACGCTTAAGTGTGTACAGATAGAAGCCAAAGAATGATTACATTTTATTGTTTAAAAAAAATGTAAATACAGATTGGAAATGTAATTTTTTCTTTTCTTGTTCTTTATCTTTCTCTCTTCCACTTTTCATTTTTCACTTGCCCTTCTCCTTCCTCTTTTCTTTACAATATTATACTATCTTCTTTCTTTTTTCTCTCTTCTATCTGGGGGATTTAAATGTAAAGACCACTGTAATGTCTTGAGTATTTGTACTTACACAAATCCCCAATAAAGATCTGAAAATTCAAAAAAAAAAGAAAAATGCTGCTGTTGCAAAGTATACATAACAGATATCTGGTGTTTATCAAGTCGGAATAGATATGTTAAACCTTTGAGTAGAGCCTGTGTTCTTTGTCTATTTAGACTGATCATCTGTCTAGTTAAAAACTATTTTGCCTTATCACCCAATCAGTATTAGCCTCAGCTTTCTAGATAGTAGAGAGAAATATATAAAGAAATGTCTTTGTTCTCTTTTTGTTTGGGACCCAAATCTTCATTTGGGTGTCTCTACTTCTTATTGCAATAAAAAACTACTATACAACACCAACTGTTTGAGCAAGCTTTTATTGTCTATCACCATCAAACTCTGTTTTCAGGTGTTTTTGTCCATATGCAAGTAATGCTGTCTACAGCACACCCCCCCCCCCAGCTGTGACCCAGCTAGGGTCACAGCTGACAATACATTTGAAGAACTGTAATGTTCCCACAGCTGGTTTAAGTGATGTGGACCTTCTGCTATGTGTTTTATTCCTTGATAGCTCTTTTCTTGCCAAATCATGCAACAGCTACTTACTTTGCAATTCTTTGCATTTACTTACTTATTGAACAGCACTTGTTCTGAAGTAAGAAAAATAGCAGCATTGCAAACTCAGAACTATGGGTAATGCAGAGAATAAGACGCCCTCTTTGTTCTTCTGTAGCACCTGATTTTCAAAAGCAAGCCCATCGAATTTGATTGCTTGCTTAGGTGAGCAATGACAATTCGTATGAGTGTCAGCTGGCTGGCGAGCCAAACTTCTTGGACTGCAACAGCAGCTTCTTGGCAGATGCTCTCTAATATTTGTGTCTACAACAGTGCACTTAATTAGAAAGCTTAATGCTTAACAATAGGAAATAAGAAGCAGACTTTCTGAAATCTACTCTTCTGCCTAAACAGGGTTAATTTCATGGGCAAGGGGTGTGCAGAGGAAGAATTTGTAACTAGATGACACTCCCCCTTCTCCCCCATCAAGCAGGGAAAAAATTGGATGAGATTTTTGTAAGACTATAGCAAACAAATTGGAAACCTAATGAAAACAAACATGGCTGGCAATCTGCTTTCCTGGTCCACAGCCAAAGACAGATACTACTTTAGAATGAATGTCTCTAATTCAGAAACAGCCATTGTGCTTCACTGATTCTCCCCAATTACAAGTTCAGAGATATCCTGGAAAAAAATGGGAAACCATCTGATATTCAGAAGGCTTGCAACAATTGAAAAAAATTGCAGGATCTTTAGGAAACAATGTGCTTCACAATGGGGCTATGGATCCAGTGTTGTACACTCTGACTGGGGATAGTAATCTAGTATCTCAAGGAAAGAAAGGGCTTTCTGATTACATGCTACCTTTAACTAAAAATACCAGGAATCAAACATGAGACCATTTGGTGACCAGAATGCTTCACGCAGAGCAAGTTCCATGTATTGAGTATGGTGCCTTCAATAAGTAATCTTCAATCTTTCCAGGCCTGTGATCCACTGAACTGCAAGCATGCATAGGTGTAAACTTGGGGTGAGGGGTAAGTGACCTCAGCCCCCCCCCCCGATTTGGTTGAAGGTGGGCTCAGCCCCCCTGGGCAACCAGTACCAGGCAGTATTGACAAACTCACATGACAGACTCAGTTACAAAGGCAGCTGAAGCACTGGACTGCCATACCTTCCTATCATATTACAATATTACATATTATCATATTACAATTTCCTGGCTGGCTTCACCCACTTTCAATGTAGCAACAGTTAAACAGCAATGCCTCTGTTGGGTCTAACATACTTGCTTGACTCCAGTTTACATCTGTGGAAAAGTGGGAAAAGTGAGTCTCAATTTTATTTTATTTTTCAGTTACATTTTGGAAATAGAATACTGGGGAAGAGTAGGGCATATGGTTCTTTTGTGAAATAGCTTTGTTGCTTTGTTGCTTTTTGCTGGGTGTGGGATGGGTCTACGTAACATTGATTGCGCGCAGTTATATTTTATGGTAGTGAAGGGCGGGAAACTGCTTCAGTCACTCCTAAGCTGTTCTTTCAATTTTCATTTCATTTTTAAATGGTTAGGTGGTATCCTAACCAGAAAAGGACAGTTCCTGAAATGGCAGGCTGGATGCTATCTCTCTGGAGCAGTGATGTAAGGTGAACCCCAAAATTGTGATTTTAAAGAGGCCTCTCTGCTGAAGCTTAAACCTACAGAGAAAAACTTTGAAAAGCATTTTATTTTCTGGAAAGCATTCTTTTTGCAAACATGCTAAGATGCCTTAACCGCAAACTGCTTGCCTTGCAGAGACCAAGCTTATCTGTATCCTGTACTAGAGATGTACTTGTCAAAGCCACGAAGGTTTCTCCTAGAAAATACTCTTTGATGTTGTGTTCTTGTGATTCTCAGAAAAGCCACCTGCTCCTCTTCTCCTCCTAGCCCCCATCCCCAGAGAACCTTGCTTCGTGGTTATCTGTGACATGTAACTATATCAAAGTATAGCTGGAGCCAACAAACTGATCATCAACCACGTATACCGGAACGCATCCAAATTTAGACAAGGCTTAGACAAGAGAAAGGAGGAGGTGAAATACTAATTAGCCAATCATTAATTCAATGCTGCTTGTTGACGTATCATTATAAAAATGAATGTATTGCTAGCAAAATTCATCCTGGACCCAACTAGGCCTAGTTGTTAAGAGCTCTGGTAATAAACTTTCACTGATTTTTCAACCATTTGCCTGTTTGCAACTGAATTGCGTGGTCTTGTGACTGACACTCAAGGGGCAGAGTTGTCAGTGAGATAGCCCATTGTTGGACCAGAGCCGATATCTAGCCCTGCTCAGTTAAGTTTAGAAAGACTGGTAAGGAAAGAATACCAAAAATCAGGCTTTAAACAGAAATAAAGGTTTTTACTGTGCAGATTTAGATCTCTCACAGTGTGGTCTCTCTAAAAGAGTCACACCCAACCAGACAAAGACCTTCATCTTTTATTGATACAAAGAATACATATGTCATATTTCATAATCATACCTGCATACATAACCCATATAACCATATTTCTCCCTCATATGCTTTCTTCCTTAAAATCAAATTGACTAGTCTGACCATTTCTCCTTACACAAAGCTGGAATTTTCCTCTGCTTTTCAGTTTGTTTGTCCCTCCCATAGGCAGGGCAATAAACTGAATTCTGTTTCTTGTTTTCAATCAAGACAAACAATTTCCAATATTCCTAAGGATGGGGTTTTCTCATACATCTTCAGGGTGAAAGGATTTCACATACAATTTATTCACTTTGAAAGGTTAAAAATGTTTTTGACAATTATAATATGTAATTCTAGTAGTATACATGTTATATATATAGAAAAACACATTTTCAATTATCTGATTAGATTCATCTTTATTCTAACCTTTGATCTCTTCATTTTTCTGTTTATTCAGGTAAGCCATCTTATCTGTTTGGGTAGACCTAAAAGGTCTATTAGATATTCTCTCACACACACATCTCTAAACTTGTCCAACTATGTTACACATTCCTTAGTGATAAAATCTTCTCTGCTGTGTAACTGCTGACCAGCTGGCCTTTATAGAGAAAACCCTCTTGTTTCCTTGGTTCTATAAATCCCTTATTCTTTAATATCAAATACAATTTTAGGCCTGTTCTCCTGTCTCACACCATCTTCATGAACATAGCTCTTCAAAAATGTAATTTACAGTTCCATCAAGTCTAACATCTTGCTTCTGCAAAGGAGAGTACAAAGCAACTGCAGAACAACTTTGAATAATTCTAGACACAGATAGTCCTGACAGCAAAAGTCTTAGGTTTAGAGAGTCCTACTGTTCCTATGTGCAGAAAGTCTGTACAATGTGTTGAGGCTGTGCAGAAAGTCTGCACAATGTGTTGATTTCATCAGATCTCAGAAGCCCAGTTATACTTGCATGGGAGACCACCAATGAACACCAGGGTCACTATGCAGAAGGCAGCAATGGCAGCCCACCTTTTGCCTTGAAAATCCAATTGGATTGCTATAAGTTGGCTGCAGTTTAAAAGACTTATGCACAGCCAGGGTGTTTTGTGCAGGAGGTGGTGATGGCCACTAACCTGGGGCTTGGACAGATTTATGGAGGAGAAGTCGATCTATGGCTACCAATCTTGATCCTCCTTGATCTGAGATTGCAAATGTCTTAGAAGACCAGGTGCTTGGGAGCAGCAGCAGCAGCAGGCCATTGCTTTCACATCCTGCATGTGAGCTCCCAACGGCATCTGGTGGACCACTGCGAGTAGCAGAGTGCTGGACTAGATGGACTCTGATCTGATCCAGCAGGCTCTTTCTTATGTTCTTATGTTCTTACACACTGAGTTAATAGCACTCTTCCTTTTTTAGTAGAAAGGCTATAGCTCTGCACTTCAGGTTAGGAATATTTGATTTTTATATGCTGCCCTTGAACTAAAATCTGTTATTAATAAGTTGTTTGACACTCAAAAGCTGTGAAGATTTGTATAGGGAGCCATATGTTTTCACAGTTATTTTTCCCTGAAGCCTATAAAATGCAATAGTAATAGTCATTATTAAACACATCACTATATAACATATTAGTATGATGAGCACACAGTTCCCTTGCATCCCTGACCTTAAGTTATGAAGACTACAGCTTATTTCTGCCTGTGAAAGGGCATTCCCTCTTCCAGAAGGGGGAGGGGCTATTTTGGCCTTTATCCCATCCCACAGCAGATCCTGCCACAACATGTTCAGTGGTGTTTCTTGGATTCTTGTGGTAGGAGTGCAGAGAGTTTCAACTGGACACAGAAAAGTTCTTTTTCATGAGTACAGCCCCACTGGTTATACTTCGAATCCAGTATATTTTCATCACAACATATTTTTATAAAACTACATTAACATCTCCGTCCATTTAGTTATGCAAGAGATTTGAAACTATGCAGTGTCATATATCTATTTATTCTTCCCTTCCTTTGGGGAGCTCCAGATGACACACATGGGGTTCTGTCTTCCTCATTTTATCCTTACAGCAACCCAATAAAGTAGGTTGGGTTGAGCGTGTGTGAATGATCCAAGGCAACCAGTGAGCTTTAAAGCAGGGGGGGGTGGGGTGGGGGCTTGAGCCAAGGTCTTCCAAATCCTAGTCCAACACTCTTATTGCTAGTATAAAGAGTAACTTCCAGAGTTCGAATCCAGAAATAACTTGCCATGTTGATCACCTACCCGTTCAATTCACATACTGTTCACAAGCAGCTGATCGTTTAACAAAGCTGTTTTGACTCATAAGAGTGAATTAGGATGAATCTGATTTTTACAGTCACACTGCTTTAGCACATGATTTGATAGCTTTCTGTCACTTGCTACCCCTTTTGTGCTATGGGTTTCAGTTTCTAAAGGATAAAGAGGGGAAAAATCCATTTGAGCTATTTGAGTTAAGACTTGCAGATTAGGTGTCTCTATATGCTTTCGTTAGCTGCTCAGAAACTCAGATAAATTTGTGATTAGTTTTTGCATCACTCCTCAAATAGAAGCCACTGACTGTTCAGGCAGGTGTAGAAAGCAGGTACTATAATTTTTCTCACATTAGTCATTTAAGGATGCATCTGATTGTCCGGGCACAAAGAGGAGACAAGATGTAAGCAACCCTATGCTTTTTGAAACAAATCAATATAATTACCTAATGGGGATCTTGAAAAAAACAGTCTCTGAAATTAGTTTATTTCTTAGACATGCCAAAATCAGCCACAAGCTGCATAAGTTCTAAGGCATAAGTGGCTGCAGCATGGGTACAAACCTGCTGAGTATGGTGCTGTGCTTAAGATAAACTTCACCAGGTAACAATGAAACAAACCAATCATAAGTGTTCCTTGCATGTACTCAAGGGAGTTTGAACAAGGTAAGTTTCCTTGGCACTCACGTTTGTGTTGCGGTTGCCAGCAGGTGTAGATGATGATTATCCTAGCTGATGAATGACCAATGCATTGTTGAAGGCTTTCATAGCTGGAATCTGGTGACCAGTCATCACCTGACTGGTCCAGATTATTTGTGGTCTTGGATACTTGCTAAATCAAACCTCAGTGCAGATGCCAACAGATGCAGATGCCAACAGATGCCTCAGTGCAGATGCCAACATACCACCTATTTGAATACATGCCAAAGTATGGACCAGTGCAATAGCAAAGTTTGCACAGAAGACAAGTGGAGAAATTAGCAGTCTGCTTCCAGAGCAACTGCATACAATAATAGCACATCAATAGCTCATCCATGCTCCTGCTGGCTAAAGCACTGTCTGCAAGGAAACAGAGGCCTGAGGGAAGTGGAGTCTGTCTGACCTAGAAGCCTGCATGTTAAACCATCTGACCAGAGCATCATAAACCCCTGGCTGATTTCGCTACATGATTGGGGCACATGTCAGTTGCAGCAAGATTTCTTGTACAGGCCTATTTTCCTGGAGACCTGCTTTCACTTTCCATTCTCTCTACAGCAAGTAAGACCACTTTTTGCATGCCTTTTAATTTGCTTTGCTGCCAGAGCATGGAAATTTGCCAGTGAGCAGATTTTTGCTCCGGAGATCTTTCCTCTGCCCACAGTCAGCCGTCCCTCTCCTTTGCACTGCCACCCACACCATCCCTTACCCCCCTCCCCACCATGTTGCCGGTTGCTTCTAGTTAAAGAAAAGTTCACTCACACAGGCCTAGCTAAAACACACTGACCTGTTTATACATCAATATCTTGGAAATAACAAGCAGCAGGAAGGTATGGGGGAGAGAGAATATAAACGCTTGCAGGTCTCTGTGTGTCCCCTTCTTTGGCAGTGTGTGGTCCAGGGAATTGCTTTGCTCTTTCATTTGAGGGGGATCATTTTTGGAACAGTAATATGGATAAAAGTCCAGTTTAAAAGCCAAGCCAGCAGTTTTGACTACCAGGTGCAGTGAGATCTGTCCATTTAAGAATAAATATTTTATGATCTGTGCCTTTAAGAATGACTTGATGGGTGGAGTTAAGAGAACCAACTCTGGAGAGTTCTTTACAGAAAAACTGCAAACCCAGGAGGGGGTGCCTACTCCTGTGTAAACGTACCCATCTGCAAGCTCACTGCACACCGAAGAGCCCATGAAGAGCCCTGAGATAAGCGTTCTATGTGTAATGGGCCCCTTAATACTTTATTTATTTATTTATTTATATTTCGAACTTGTAGGCCGCCTCTTCCCCAAGGGGCTCGAGGCGGCTTCCAACATGGCTGTTCTCCGACAGCAAACTCAACAACACAATTTAACACTCTTAAAAGCAGCAGCAGTCACATAATTTAAAACAACTTAACAATATAGCTGTTCAAACAGTTCAATCCAGCTCGAACAATTCAACGGTCTGGAACAGTTTTAAAACGAAGCTTAAAACAGTTTAAAACAGTTTAAGGCGAGAAGCCCATTCCCAGGAAGGCTAAAAGGGAGGAAAATACATAGTATTAGAGGAAAGAAGGGGAGGAAAGCGAAGGCCCAGGATGGAATCAACAGTGGCCCGACCGGGGAGTGACAAAGGATGGAAAAGTGGCAACCTCGGTTTTAGATTCTAATATCTTCAGTGGGGGCAGTAAAACGCTGACCAGCACTCGAGAAGGCCGGTGGAATAGCTCTGTTTTGCAGGCCCTGTACCGGAACTTCGCCAAAGGTCGCGCAGGGCCAGAACTGATGGAGGTAGGGCATTCCACCAGGCAGGGGCCAGAGCGTAAAGAGGCCCTGGCCGAGGTAGAAGAACCAACCCGCATGGATGTGAGACTAGGGTCACCAGCAGTTCATGCATGCTGAGCGTAGTGGCCTATATGTGGGACATAAAGGGGGGTGATCGCGGTCCCGTAGATATATGAGGGGCCCCATGCGTAAAGACTAGCAAAGGTTGTTACCAGCGCACCTTGAGAAGGCGATCCGGAACTCCACTGGGAGCCAGTGCGAAGACGGCATAGCACAGGGGTGATGTGGTCTGAATAATCACCACCTGTCAAAGCCGTGCAGCTGCATTCTGGACCAGCTTCAACTTCCGGATCAATGCGCGAAGGCCAGCGTAGAAGGCGAGTTACAGTAATCCAACCTCGAGGTGACCGTCGCGCATGGATCACAGTGGCCAGGTCGGGCTGGGAGAGATAGGGAGCCAACCGCCGCGCCTGGCGAAGATGAAAAAACGCAACCTGGGTTACATGGGCCACCTGGCTCTCCATTGACAAGGCAGAGTCCAGGCGGACCCTCATCCCCGCACCACACCTGCTGACCCCGACCCTGGAGAAACGAGGCAATCCATTGAAGGACGGTGCCCCGCACTCCAGAGGCTGCCAGGCGGTGGATCAAAAGGTCGTGATCGACCACATCAAACGCTGCTGTGAGATCAAGTGTAACACAAGCGGCGCCGATCCGCCTTAGATCTAGCTGCATCGCGGAGCATATCTGTGATGGCGATGAGGGCGGTCTCCGTCCCATGCCCAGCACCCGGAAACCGGACCTGGAAGGGATCGAGCACCCGATCGTCCTCCAGGAAACCCTGGAAGCTGCTCCAACACCACTCTCTCTCAATTGCACCTTCCCAGGAGGCGACAAGAGATTCAGAAGCGGGCCGGTAATTGGCCAGATCGCCAGGATCTAAAGATGGTCTTTTAAGAGTGGAAGCGGACCACTGCCTCCTTCAACCCACCGGAAACACTCGCTTGCTCAAAGGGAGCGGTTGGCTATATTCAACAAGGTGGGGTCGTAACTCCTCGGCAAGCTTTTATCAGCCAGGAGGGGCACGGATCAGAGGAAAGGACAGGTAGTAGGTCTAACAGCAGCTGAGGGCCCTGTCAGCATCCGGACTTCATGAGTAAGAGAAAACCGGTCAAAGATTGGACCCAAAAGGCGTGAAGGAACCTCGAGTTCCTTTATATCTGTATCAATTGTGGTCGGAAGGTCGAAGCGGAGTGAATAGCGACTTTATCTACAAAAAAGCTCTGGAATGCCTCACAGCCCGATAGCCAATTTGAGAATTTGTAGGAGCCCTCACCCCAGAGAAGTGAGGGATGGGACAATCCGAAATAATTGTGCCGGGCGAGAGCTAGCAGATGTGAGGGAGGGGCGAAATGGGCATTCTTAGCCCTCCGTAATGTCTTAAGCCAACTCCGCATAGGCTTTCATAAGCCGTCCATATAAGTTGTTGGCGCCACTTCGTCGTGAGACTTCCTCCCACACTTTCGCTCTAGCGTCTGAGTTCCCATTTCATTTTGGCGCAGCTCCTCCGTATACCAAGAAGCTGCAGCGAGCGGCGAAGCAGAGAGAGCAGGAGCAATTTCCTCTCGATGGCGCTCGGCAAGCCTGAGTATTCCAGTCTGCCACCTGCTCATCGAGGGTGCCAGGAAGAGCTCAGAGATCCGCAAAGCATTCAAGGAACCTGTCCGGTTCCATAAGTCTTAATGAGCGGACAGAAATAAGTCCGTCGCCCTAGACAGGAGTTGGTGGCGGCGGGTCCGTATCGGTACCTTCAGGGCAAAATAGGTCCGGACCATGGCACTCTGCTCCACAGAGGATACGACCATGTTCACTCCTGCCCCAAAAACCAGATCCAAAGGTGCTGACCAGCTTCATGAGTAGGCGCCCGGTGTTTAAAGAGAGAGTCCCAGCGTCGCCATGGATGGCACACCAGGTCCACTGCACGCTGAACAAAGAGGCGGTGTCCACATGGGCGTTGAAGTCCCCAGAACAATAAGCGGGGGAGATTGCAGCGCCCACTCGACCACCGCCTCCAGCAGCCGTGGCAGGCCGTCGCCCGATGCGCTAGGCGACGGTACACCAGGAAGAACGGCCAACCTCTCCCCAGACAGCCACTCCAATCCAGCACACTCGAATCCGGGGAATTTGAGGGGCAGGGACTGCCCTGAAAGCGATGGAATCTCGGATGAACATCGCCACCCCTCCCCGGCCTGTGTTAGAGGCTGAAATTGGACCTACAAAGCGAAACCTGGGGGCATGATCGCATTCAAGGCGACTGTCTGCGCCTTCCGCACCCGTCACCGGTAGTGCAGGCCAGGTCCATCGGCTGCGCCTGCGAAGAATCTCGAAGCGTTAGCGATCTTATTATTAATGGGTTACCTGGCATTTATCAGCACCAGGCTCGAAGCTTAGGGTATACCTGGAGTCTCTCTGCCGCATCACTCGGGATAGGTGAGGCCAGAGGGGCGAGCATAAGTGTATCTCCTGCCCTTTCTCGCCATGGCCCCTCCTAGCGCGCATAGCTTCACCCCGTCCCCACACTGCTGGGATCTCCCTGCCCCTGCATTGCCCCACCGCCGTCTCCTCCCATAGAAGACCTAGTAGACTGACAATAACCTTCCTAATAGAGTAGAACCTGCTCTGAAATCTAACCCACACATGCGGCGTATATATAGATTTAAAGATTAATCCAGTTGTTTTATTATTTATTTATTGAGAAACTGCTAGGATCCAGCCAGCACTTCTGCTATCTAGACCCGGCAGCCACCAATCACAGATAGAGCACAGCAATACTGATAAAATTCTAACAAATTACTATACTAAGCTGAACTAAGCTGAACTAATAAAGTGCTAGTGCATCAGCTGACAATAATAGCAATAGCAATGATGACCGTGGGGAAAATAAATCGGCTCACATCACAGTCTAACATACACCGGCCAGGAATCACTGCCACTTCTTCCCGCCGATGTTGTCAGTGTCTGTGGCCACTACTGTCGATCACTTGATTGGTTTTAAATAGCCACGCCTCAGTTTACAGTGGGCGGAGAAGAGCCAGGGCCGTTTCCAAGTCTGTAAAAGTTCCAGTAGATATAACTTCTGCTGTCAGGCATCAGCACCAGACAGCCAGGTGGCGTCAGATGGCCAAGCAATGAAGCAACAAGCAGTAGAGGAGCAGTGGGAGAGACCCCTGCCACGGGCCCCTCTCCCTGATCCTCAGATGAAAAAAAAAACCCCAATAGTTGGCCAAGTACCACAGCCAGGACAGTCAGGGCCAGACTCGTATAGGTCAAGCAAACAGACAGGTGAACAATGGACAGACCAGACAGCAAGCCGCATCCGGGGGGGGCTAGAGCAGGACAGAAGGCGTCAGATAAATAAGCCAGGGAGGCTGCTGCCACCAGTCTCCCTCCCCTAAACCGTCAGTAGTTGCTCCGGTGTTTGATGAAGGGCAAAGAAGGGGGGGTTGCCCTCCCTCTCCTGCCCCCCGAATAGTGCCGCAGGAGGTCTCTGCCACCGACCTCCCCCGGTGACCACAGCCTCCAGGGAGCTGGCAATTTAAATTTCTGTAGTGTAGTCAAGAAGAATTGAGAGAAATGGGTGACAGAAAGAATGATCATACATGCAGTTTAATATGCTTGAGCTTTATTACCATTGGTAGGCTGAATCTGTTCACAGTGTCTTGCTTTTCTGTGATGCCAGATGCCAGAAAACATTCCAGGAAGCTTCTGAGTGATGTAAGAGTGAATGGCCCCAAGCCAAGTGTCTTAAGTGCCTTTCCACTGAGATGTGGGATTTGGATAGTCATCAATGCCAACACTAGTCTATAAGGACCCAGCTGAGCTCTGCATCTTGTCAAAGCAACCTGACTACCATGAAGCTGTCCCTCTGTGGATTCTGCTTACCGCCTCTCCTGCATTCTGCTCCTTGAGTAACCTGCTACCATCTGTTCTTGTTACCAGTTAACAGCTGCCACTACTTACCATCAGCTACCATATTGGTTCAAGATGGCTCCCTTGGGTTTTGGTCGGTATTTTCTGGGCCCTGCTAGAAGAGGACAGGTAGTACAGCTACAACTCATACAGAATGTCAGGACTTGGCAGTCAAGCTCTTCATATCAGCCTGAGTTTAATAGAACCTGATGGGAGCCTCTTCTAGAGACATTCTTCTCCACCACAGGCCCTATTCACTCTTAAATCTCTAGTTAACAACAAATTGTGAAAGGGATTAATGAAGGATGGCAAAGTCTTTTTCATCTGGATGGATTTAATGTCTCTTTAGTATTGGACTCCTTTGTTCCTTTCTCACGTTTAAATCAAGAAATAGAATATAAGAACCCCCCCTCCCCGTGGATAAGAGCAAAGTATAACTTAGTATAACATGCTGTTCCTACAGTCACCAAACAAATGCTCTGGAAGGTCCACAAGCAGGCCCACAGAAGCCAATGTCTTTGCCCCATTGTCTCCCCAGATTTTGATCTGATCACAGAAGGAAACTTGCTTGAAATGAGTTCTATAACTACAACTAAATGGGGGAATAAAGGGGTACTAGCACATGTAGAAACATAGAGAAAAGACGATGAAAATGACAAAAAGGCGAGGCTGTATTTTTCATATGTTGTCTTTCTGCCAAAGCCATGGGATGAACATTATTCTAAATATAACTACGTGTCACATAAAATCTGGATTTTCTTCGGATTATATGTTAGTGAAAAGCTGATTTCTGTTGAGTCAAAGAAATCAGCAGGCCTGACAGAAATGTTTACGTGGTCCTTTGGTGATGTAGTCTCACTTGACCATCCATTTTCCTTGTCTAGGCAATATTTGATTAATGCTCTTAGCATGAAGGAGCAAGTAGCACCAAACCATCCCCTTTGGTTTTCTGAGCATGGGTGAAGTAGAGCATTTGATCTTTTCTTTCTCATATTTAATTATGAATGAAGTAAGTAATGAAGTAAGTAAGTCAGTAAATAAATAAATACATGAAGTACTACAAATATTCATTTTCATTGTCGAAGGCTTTCACAGCCGGAATCCCATTTTCTCCCACCATGGGCATTTCACGGGTATATATACTCCACTTGCTTTACTGCCATCAGATTCTCTGAAGATGCCAGATACAGTTGCGGGTGAAACGTCAGGAGAAAATACTACTGGAACATGGCCATATAAAATGTAAAACCCACAACATCCTAATATTCATTTCACTTTATAGTGAACAACCTGGTTCACACTCTCAGGGAACTTCATAGAAAATGAGGGATTCAAGATGAGATTTGAAAGAAGTGTTTTTAGCTTCGGGAAGAGTTGGGAATCTTAAGGGCCATGCTTGATGCTGATGCTTTTTTTTTAAAAAAAACTTCGTACTCCTCAAAATTATAGTTTATTTCATGGTAAAGTAAAAAATCTACTCAAAGTACCAGATCGCTTCACAGTCTGGCATGAGATGTAGATACCATATGGATAGTTTATGGGAAATCAGTAATTGAATTTCAACTGCTTCAATAAATCATATCACCCCATTACACAATAGAGGGGAAGAGAGAAGGGTAACATATTCAAAAAGTTGTAAAATTGATGGCTTTGCTGTACAGTTCACCATATACGATCCAGTGATTGCACAGGGTTGGCTGCCTTCCCTTCCCCCATGACTTGAGAAAGCTAAGCTCTGTGATGCCTAAGTGGAGCTATAAACAGAACAGTCAGAATCATTTTGAAAATGCTGATAGGCAAGGAACTCAGTCCAAACTAATGCATAAAGTGGGCCATAAAGAATATTCACACTACATCGTAAAGAGGTCTGGGAGAAAAAAGGCAAGATGAGGTGGATGTGGTCATGGACAGGGTTTATTCCATCTGAATGACAATGGAATGTGAAAGAGATTGTTGAATGAAACTGCTTATGAAGTTGAATGAAACTGCTTATGAAGCTGAAAAACTGGCAAGACAGTTAATTTTAATCAGTGGATTGAACCTCATGATCTGTCGGCTACCATCCTCTCCTTCTTCCTGGAGCCATTTTCAATCCAGGAAACATTAATTACAGGTTGGATGCAGTCTGTTCCTTGACCCTCATTAATAGTTCATTTCTGCATGGTCTAAATATCCCAAGTTGGGCAAGGGAAATGTCCCAGTTTGGCTAAGAGGCTCACATGGTTCCTGGTCCTAAAGTGGGTTTGTTCCGTGATATTTCCCCCACTCTGGGATTTTAAAAAATCGCCAATTTGGCAATTCTTTTCAAAAATCCTGTGTTGAATCCGCTATTGTGCAAACACGATGGGAGCAGAACCAGTTTATTTTTCCTGCCCAGCTGCCTGATCTCCTCACTGCGCTGCCTGCCCTCCTGATCTCCCCACCTGATGTCATGTCAGTTTTCAGCTCTTCTGAGCCACTGACCATTGCAGCTCGCCCTTCCCAAAACATTCCCTTAAGCATGTTTTCTGCTCATGGTATCGGCCGTGTGCCATTTTGCTTGGGTTAACCAGGAGTGGAGTCCCAAAATGTCCCCATTTTATTTTCTGTACATGTACTATTTGCTTAGAATGCATAGCTAGGGAGATATGCACTTTGAACCAAATGTTAGCGGGCATATCACCGGGTGGGGGAAGTCTCTCATTTTCCACAAAAATATGAGAATGTGAGTAGGAATGCAATGTGATGCTATGCTCCATTGTTTTTTGCTGCCACTTGCCATGTTGAGGCCTGTGTCGGGCTCTATCCAAAACTGGGGAAAAAAAGGGGGGGGCTTTGTTTTTCCCTGCTTGCTGTGGATTGACCAGTCAGAAGTGCAGCCTTTTTGTGGAGGTGTCAATGGCCTGAAATGGACCTTGGCCGGGAAATCAACAGTTTGAGTTCAGTGTTAAGCAGAGGTCGGCAGCAACTGCTGGTGTGGTTTTAAGCGATTGGCATGCACGGATGATGATAGCGGCACAAGTGGCAACACTGGGGTCTATGGCAGGAGCTCTGCCAAAGGACCAGGAAGAAGTGTTGCCTGGCAGGAAATGGAAACCAGGGACCTGATCTTGGGCAGTGGTGGGATTCAAATAAATTAACAACCAGTTCCGGTGGTGGGATTAAAATAATTTAACAACTGGTTATTTGCAAGCACCATTTTAACAACTGGTTCTGCTGAAGTGGTGCGAACCTGCTGAATCCCACCACTGATCTTGGGTGAGCGGGCAATCCAGCAGGCCCTTACCGAGAGCCATAAAAACACTGATGTTTTCAAGAAGGTGGCTGCAGGCAGGGCACAGAAGGGAGAAGCTTCTGGGCACATTCACTGCTGGCCTCGACACGTGGCGGCCATGAGGTATAGGAGAGGCCTAGTTCTCCCAGTGGTCTCCTCTGTGATCTTTGGTGTGTGTGTGTGTGGGGGGGGTGCTGAAGGGGAGCAGAGCCTATTCTCCTCATGTTTCATGCCATGGACGGAGGAAAATGGGGGAGGGGAAGATCCTCAGCTCTCAACATGCGAAAGGGTACTAATCGGAAGGAGAGGTTGGCCAAGATCCCAGACCTTAAGTGGTTTTGCCAAGTGGTTTGCGGGATCCAACCTAATGTTTTGTTTTCTTAGTTTGGGGCACCACTCTCACCATACCTATTATACTCATAAGATACTACAAGTTTTTCTTAGAAGTATGATACATTTAAAACTCTGTTGCTTGCCTAATTTTATTCCATTGTACCCAACAGTTGCAGTACAAATATTAAAGAGGCATCGTAAATCTTTTTCCTCAATTCCTGTTGTTGTTCTTTGTAGAAAGTATGTTCTAATGCCCCCATCTCATAAATCAAGGATTTGTTTTCATATATCTTGACCTTTCATATATCTTTAACCTAAGAATATGGAATATAACCTCCAAGGAAAAGTATACACATGCCAAACAAGAACGTAATGGCACTTTAAATATTCACACATTATTGTGTTTGAATGATTGGTCTACCCTATGTTTTGCTGATGTGACTATAGAGCAGTGATGGCGAACATTTTCGAGACCGAGTGCCCAAATTGCAACCCAAAACCCACTTATTTATCGCAAAGTACCAACACAGCAATTTAACCTGAATACTGAGGTTTTAGTTTAGAAAAAATGGTTGGCTCCGAGGCGTGCGTTACTCAGGAGTAAGCTTGGTGGTAGTCGGTGGCTTTGCTTTGAAGCAACCGTACAACTCTTCCAATGGGTGAATCACAACCCTAGGAGGGTTTACTCAGAAGCAAGCCCCATAGCCAGCTACCGAGCTTACTCCAAGGTAAAGGATCACACTTTAGTTCTTCACATGAAAATCAGTGGGGTTTAACAGCGCATAACAGGGTTACCTACAGTGCTTCCCCAAAACTAGGTCTTAGGTTTAATGCTAATAATTGAGCCCAGCGGCCCAGGCCAGCCTAGATGTGTGTGGGGGAGAGGGCTCTGAGTGCCACCTCTGGCACCAGTGCCATAGGTTCGCCACCACTGTTATAGAGACTATCCAACATCCCATGAAAGAGATCCTAAATGTAGACTAAAGTGGAAGTGAGCCAACATGTAATGCATTCTAAAGAGCTTAATCTCATCCACCCCTAGCACGGACCCTAATCCCAATGAGTCCTATTATTATGCATATCAGAGCTGTGCACAGGACCCTTTAATTCTTCTGCAAAAGAGGTTTCAATAGAGGCATTCTGTTACTATAGCATTCGAAGACTTATGCCCTTATGCTAGTACTGATGACTGTATTGGCTGTAGGAGGTGGATGTTTTAATGCTCCCATACAGAAAAAAAAAAGCCCTGTCCTTGAAAATTTAAAATATCAAGTCAGGAAGACCGAGCCCTTCTTTGATGAGTTCCTCCTTTATGTCCCATAAGACATTGGAAATATTTTAAAGATGTTGGAATCAGTGATCAGGGCACTGTGAATGCTCCCCCTTTTTTTGAAGCCCTTTTCACGTAGATATCTAGACTGTTTTTGTGCTAGGTTCCTTCTTACTCCTACCCCTGCTATTAGAAAGGAATCTCTTATAGCATAAGCTGACTTTCTGATAGAAGTATTCCATCCATTCTGGGGCTTATTTTTTATTGGCTGTGTACATAGGAAGGGGGAGGGATATGACGCCATCTGACGCTATATGGTTCCTGGTTTTATTAATGATATTCAGTTGTTTTATATTGTGTTTTTAAGCTGTATTTTATATTATTGCTGTTCACCGCCTTGAGCCCTAGGGGGAGGATGGTTTATAAGCCCAATAAATGATAACAACAACAACAACAACAACAACAACAACAACAACAACAACAACAACAACAACAACAACAACAACAACAACAACAACATAATAATAATAATAATAATAATAATAATAATAATAATAATAATAATAATAATAATAATAATAATAATAATATGTTTACTGAGACTTCCTTCCCTCTGATCTGTTAACAGCCTAGTTAGCCGGATACAGCCAATGCTTTAATTGGCTGATAGCTTCTATACACTTACCTGGGAGAAAGTCCCATTAGACTTAGTGAGATTTATTCCTGAGGAAGTATGGATAGATTTTTTAATACTTAAAATAAAAAAGTGATATTGAAAATATTTTTAAAATGCTTTTTAGCAGTCATTATTTGAATCCCACCATCATCGGAACCTGTTGTTAAAATGTTTGAAGCTTTCTGCTTTTACTTATGAACTCTCAACACATCCTTTGTGGAATAATTCATCCTTAGCCTTACAAAAGTGTGGTTTTGGACTTTGAAACTTCAGAATCCAAGTTCTGACTTTCATCACGAGGTTATGAGGCAATAAGTGATAATACTTCTTTGGGAAGTGGAGGATGGAGTAAGATCTACCCTCTTCTCCTTCTATTCCATTCCACCCATAATGAAGCTGTAGAGTGACTGCCCATAACTTTTCAAACATTGGAATAGCAGCTTGAGTACTCAAGAGCTTTGATAACAACTTCTGTAAGGGTTGGTTATTCTTCTTTGTAAGGGTTTTGTTGGGACATGGTGGGTGAATATTGTCAGCTCGACAAGGAAGAATTAGAGAGGAATTATGTATACCAACTACCTCAGAATGCTTCACAGAAATGGGTGTACAGAGAATGTTCCTATTATGGATTTGTGGAGCATTTGCCCTCTTTGCATGCTGCTGTCATTATTATCATGGGGTTTGGAACCTTACTATTACAGTAGACAACCTGGGAGGTATGCTGCAAGTTACAGGAAAGAGGCAACAAATTCATGCCACCCACTCTTCAATCTCCCCTCATGGATTTTGTAAGATCTTGAGCTAATTTTCACTAGTTCCTTTTTTCCTTTACAGACAGAACCCATGCTTTCTTGACTATGTACAGTAATCACAAGGCGGCGGGGAGGGGGGCATATTTTTAATTACAAAGTCATATTTTTGCCTGCATGGAAAGTTCTCTGAATATGTTGACATCCTTGGTCCTGACAAAATGGAGGTGTTACTGGTGGATGGAAGGTTTGACCTAGAAACTGGGATATCTACTGTTCTGGGTGGGGTTGCATTCCCTTACAGGAGCAAGTTTGTAGCTTGAGGGTTCTCCTGGACCTAGGCCTCCTGTTGGATGAACAGTAGTAGTGACCAGGGGCATCTTTTACCCATTTTGGCTGGCGAATTAACTGTGTCCCATTGTGAACCAGAAAAATCTTGCCATTGTGCTATATCCACTGGTTACACTGAGGTTCAATTGCTGCAACATACACTATGTGAGGTTTCCCTTGATGACTGCCTAGATCCATGGTGGCGAACCTTTGGCACTCCAGATGTTATGGACTACAATTTCCATCAGCCCCTGCCAATAAATAATAATAATAATAATAATAATAATAATAATAATAATAATAATAATAATAATAATAATAATTGAATTATAGCTATAGATAGCTGTAATTAGTACAGAATGCTGTAGTCAGAATATTGACAGGAGTGGGTTGCAGGGATCCAGATTTGTTTCACTCCAGACTTCTTCCACCTACCCTGGATCACTTTCTTCTGGGCACAATTCAAGGTGCTAGTGTTGAACTTTAAAGCCCTATATAACTTGGGGCCAGCATATTTTAAGGACCACATTCTCTCATATAAACCTACCTGCCTAGTGTAGCCTTGTTCAGGAGCATTTCTTTGGCTGCCTGTGTCATCTGCAGCTAGATGGGTGGCAACCTGATAAAAAGACTTAGTTTTTGCATCAAAATTTGGGAATATCCTCCCCAAGATGATTCATCTGACTCCCTATGTCACTGTCTTAACACTAGCAAATGAAGAGTTTTGGTTTGGGTTTGGTTTACTTCCAGCAAACTTTGAGTGGCCCTCCCTTGTTGTGTATGTTTGTTTGCTTGTATGTTTGTATATTTTATTCTACTGTTAAATATTTATATATACATTTTAAATGTTTTAAAGTCTGATGTACTGCCTTGGAAAGTTAATTTGGGTTGAAAGGCAGCATATAAAAGTTTTAAACAAACAAATAAAATAAATATCTATATATTTTCTACAGATGGCCTAGTTTTGGGCTTTTATGATTGTCACAGGGACAGGCCACAGGGTTGGAAAGGAAAAATCCCATTTGTTTCACACTTTTCAAAACCTTTCCTGCACAACTAACCACCGACATTGTAGTGCAGATACCCACTTATCACTCTATTGAATAGTGTGATAAGTGGGTATCTGCACTACAATGTCGGTGGTTAGTTCAATGGCTTCGAAAACTATCATTAAGAATGAATAGAGACCCTCCCTTTCCAATAATAGAGGAATTCTTCAATATGTTGCCTTCTATATCATGATAAAGTGCTCAGATTAAAGTCTGGTTGCCCCAAACATTTCTTTATTGGCCTTAGTTGGAGGTTGGAATTTTCAACTGCCACAATCTGTGTTTTTTAAAAATATATTATGCAGTTGCTACCTCAAAATTGTAAGTCTGCATTCAGAACATATCGCACAGAAAGCTGGATTAGTGAAAATTGGTGGAAGGAACATTGCCAATTTGAGATATGCAGATGACATCACATTATTGGCAGAAAATAATGAAGAGCTGATATATGGGTATAAAAGTTGGACAGTGAAAAAAGCTGACAGGAAGAAAGTTGGTTCCTTTGAAGTGCTAGAGAAGAGTTTCATGGATATCATGAACTGGCCTGAACTCTCCCTGGAAGCTAAAATGACCAGACCAAACTGAAGCTTTCATGCTTTGGTCACATTATGAGAAGACGAGACTGACTGGAAAGAACAAATATTCTAGGAAAAGGCAGGAGGAAAAGAGGAAGACCCAACATAAGATGGACTGGCTTAATAAGAAAGTCATACCCCTCAGTTTCAATGATAGGACATTTTGAAGGTCATTAATTTGTAGGGTTGCTGTAAGTCTGAACTGACTTGACAGCACTTAATTCACACTCCTCAGTATTCAACCTTTATCATCACTGTATAACCAAGTTCTGAAAAGTTCCCATGAAAGTGGACAGGGAAAAAATGTCTTCCTTGTTCCCCCATCACCCCCATTTGAATCCTTGAGAAGACATAAGAAACATCTCTGGTTTAGGCTGCTTTTGAAATGTTGTACAGGCTCAGCCTGAGGCAGATATTTCTATTTTATACTCAAGATTATGGAGAAAGACATAGCAACATTTGAGAAGCTTTGAATTTAAGAAGGCAACTCACTGCTTTTCAAACCTTTCTGAGGCCTCAGCTGAGAAACTGATGCTGTATACTTGACCTTGGAGATGGGCCTTGATCTTGATCTTTCCTTATCCCTTTTCTTCTCTGCTATCCTCACCCTTGGCTGAAGGAACAGTACCTCAGGGTTAAAGACCATCAGGGAGAAATTGAGGCTGTGCTTGCACAAATGCACAATACTTTTTCTCTAGATTTTAGGGCATTTTGCTCTCTTTGGGAAGTGGAAGGAGAAAGAGGTATTTGCTTTTACAGGCTTAATATTTTCCCAAATTACCACCCCCCTTGTGGATAGCTCGATTGTGGTACTTCTGTCTTTCACAAATGGCTGGAAAGATCAGGTTTAGATGCTCTGACAATGATAGAAGAATGTCTGTCTTCAGAGGTTATCAACCTCAACTCTGTCTCCCTCTCATCACACATTAGCCGTATCTCATCTCAGTTCAGCTCAGCCATCCACATCTGCATTCTGCTCCTGAGACACAGCAGTCAATATGCTACTACCAGTTGCTAAATGCTGGGCTGCCCTTTGCCTCCCCTTTAACACTGAGAAGTGACTATTGTATAATGTGGGTGTGGGGTGGTTGGTTGGTGGTGAGAGTTTGCCTAACAAGGGCCTTGGTCCAACCTTGGAAGGGGGGTTCTGTAATCACTGCTGTGCTTGTCCACTCCCAAAGCAGCTCAGCCCTATTTGCCTGTGCCTTGCCCCATTCTTTGGGAATAGGAAATACTGCTGCTTCTGATGGTTGGTGAAGAAGCAAAAGGATCTACATCCCTATGTCCCCCTTCTTCCCGCATTGGACAGAAGGTGGATCCAAAGTTATTGCCCCTTTAGTTCTAGGGTGACCAACTCCAGGATGGGAAATTTGGGGACAAAACCTTGGGACAGAGAGTGGGGTTTGGGGAAGGGAGGGAGCTCAGCAGGGATGTGATGCCTTAGAGTCCATCTTACAAAGCAGCCATTTGCTCCTGTTGAACTGATCTCTGTAGTCTGGAGACCAAGTCTGATTCTGGGAGAATTCCAGGTGGAGGTTGGCAGCTCTAGGTACTGCTCATTTCAAACTAAGGTCCTGTTCATGGTGGGGGGCAGGATGCCAACCAGGTTCCTACCATTATGAATTCAAGCCTTGCTCAGGAGTCAGTGGGTAACTGACTCCTGAATTCTATGAATTCAAGCCTTGCTCAGGAGTCAGTGGGTCAGATTAATATAACTTTCACAGATCAGTCACAGAGGGAACACAACTCATACTTCCTCAGAGCTAAATTTGCATTAGTGGCAGTGCTGTCATCCATTCTCAACTTTTATAGATTCAGTCAAGTCTTTGACTTGTTCAGAAGCAGCAGCACAGACTGTACTCTCTGAGTCCAGGGGAAAAAACAGTGAGAAAAAGGTGAGCTCTGTTTTTTTTTGTGGGGGTTAACCTTAAAGGTGTGTGTGTGTGTGTTTGACAGCTTATCTGATGTGTGTGTTTTTGACAGCTTGTGAGTTTGTTTTTCGAGGGCTTGGGGAAGCTTCTGTCTGTGTGGGAGGTTCCTTTGTTGTGGGCTGTGTTTGCCTTAGGCTGTTGAGGGGTGGGGATTCTGTTTAATCACCCAACCAATTTGAATCAACTGTCACTCGCTCTTTGACTTGCTCAAAAGTAGCTCATGGTGTGTTCAGTTCTTACCAACAAGAACTCATCTTCAGGGAGATAGCAATACATAAGAAAGTGACTAGGGGCAAAAGTCTTCAATCCTTGGGTCATGGTCTGGAGCTTAGTGAACATGGCTGGGCTATAAAGAAGCAAGGCTAACTTGGATTTTTGGTGGTCAGGTGTAGAAGGGGACTTTGGAAAGGGAGGCACAGAAATCTATTCTGCAGAATTGAAGACACCTAAATATGGATCATCAAGGAGTTTCTGCTGTCACCTGAAACAGCTGTGGAATGTTTGTTTTTCTAATAGGCATAATAGGCATCACTGAAACCTGGTGGGAAGAATCTCATGACTGGAATGTAATAATTGAGGGGTACAACTTATTCCAGAGAAATAGATCAACTAGGAAAGGCAGGGGAGTGTCACTATATATCAGGAATTATTACACCTGTGAGCAGGTCCATGACTTAAATCCTGGAAACCAGGTTGAGAGCATCTGGGTTTTTACTGGGTTTTTAAGGGGGAGAAAAACAACAGTGATCTCAATGTGCATAGAATAAATAAAGGGCTAGTCCAGGAATATCTGAATACTTGAATTGAAATCGAAGAAGAGGAGGAGGAGGAGGAGGAGGAGGAGTTTGGATTTATATCATCCCTTTCTCTCCTGTAGGAGACTCAAAGGGGCTTACAATCTCCTTGCCCTTTCCCCCTCACAGCAAACACCCTGTGAGGTGGGTGGGGCTGAGAGAGCTCAGAGAAAAGCTGTGACTAGCCCAAGGTCACCCAGCTGGCATGTGTGAGTGCACAGGCTAATCTGAATTCCCCAGATAAATCTCCACAACTCAATCGGCAGAGCGGGGAATCAAACCTGGTTCCTCCAGATCAGAGTGCACCTGCTCTTAGCCACTGCGCTTAGCCACTACGCCACTGCTGCTCCCTGATGAACTACATCCCTGGGTATTAAAAGAACTGGCAGAAGTAATCTCAGAACTGCTTACTGTAATTTTTGAGAACACATGGAGAACAGAAGTCCCAGCAGACTGGAGAAGAGCTAATGTTGTTCCCATCTTCAAAAAGGGGGAAAAGGAGGATTCAAGCAACTGCCGCCCAGTCAGCCAGACATCTATACTAGGAAAATTCTAGAGCAGATCATTAAGGAGACAGTCTGTAAGCACTTGGAAGGGAATAATATGATCACTGAAAATCAACATGGGTTTCTCAAAAACAAGTCATGCCAAACTAATCTTAACTCTCTTTTTTTTGATAGAGTGACAAACTTGGTAGATGAAGGGAATGCTGTGGACATAGCATACCTTGATTTTAAGTAAAAGGCCCAACTGACGAAGGTGTCCCAAGATATTCTTGCAAGTAAGCTGGAAAGATGTGGACTAGACAATACAACTGTTAGGTGGATTTGTAATTGGTTGACTGGCTGAATACAAAGAGTGCTCATCAATGACTCATTTTCATCCTGGAGGGTAGTGGAGTGCCACAGGGTTCTGTCCTGGGGCCAGTGTAGTACAATATTTTTATGAATGACTTGGATGATGAAATAGAGAGTGTGTTAATCAAATTTGCCGATGATACCAAATTAGGAGGGGTAGCTAATATCCTGGAGGACAGGGGCAGGATTCAAAATGATCTGGACAGATTAGAGAGCTGGGCCAAAACTAACAAAATGAATTTCATCTGAGAAAAAATGAAATTAGGAGATGTAGAATGGGTGACACCTGCTTTGACAACACTACATGAGAAAGGGATCTGGGAGTCTTAGTAGACCACAAGCTGAACAGCAGTGTGATGCAGCAGCCAAGAAAACCAATGTAATTCTGGGATGCATCAATAGGAGTATAGTGTCTACATCAAGGGACATAACAGTGCCTCTCTATTCTGCATTAGAATATTGTGTTCAGTTCTGGGCACTGCAATTCAAGAAGGATATTGACAAGCTTGGTGTCCAGAGGAGGGCAACCAAAATGGTAAAAGGTCTGGATTCCATGCCCTATGAAGAGAGATATAAAGGTGGGATATAAATAAAGGACATTTTACTAAATGTGTCTTAGAGTGCAGTCTTTTGACTTTGTCCCGTAGAGTCTAGCGACATCTGCTGATTTATGTGGCACAAGGAAAAAGGGCTATGTTTGGGAATACATGGTGGGATGCAAACAGGTGACAGGATGCAAATTTGTCTAGACTATTTCCACAGACAGGCATTCTTTTGCCTGTCTACTCTTTGTCCACCCTTTTGCACCACATGTGCAAGTGTGTTTTTACTTTCTGGTAGTCTCAACCTTTGTGCAAGTGTGTTTTAACTCCCTGGTAGTCTCAACCTTAGCCAGGTATCCTTGTGCTTTACTGGTGACAGGAGTCCTGCTGCCTTTCCTTGCAAAGATTTGCAGATGCTACATCCAGACTTGATTTTCTGCATGGTGCCTCATAGTAGAAATCATAAAGTGAACCCCTCCTTATGGTGGAAGAAAATATTCCTGTAGAACGTGAGGCCAAGATGAAGGGTAAGCCCACTGATCAGATGGGCATCTCCCCGCTCAATGTAGCAGAACAAAATACTTGAGGCCATTAGTATTATTGTTGTGCCTGTAATGGCAGTTTCATCTGCTTACACGGAAGTTGCCTTGCCAATATCAAACTGCTTGTTTTGTTTCATAAAGCTTTCTAGGCTACCTTGAGTAATGAAGGTATTGTAAAAATCCATGTTCTATTTAGGAAGTGGGGAATGCAGGCCAGGACTAGCTAAGGTGCTTTGGCAGGCTTGTGTGGGATTCTGCTATTGCTTTAACAAGGATGTTTGCAGGCCTGAGTGTGGGTGCATTGCAGGCATTTGGCAGATTTATATAGTGGCTTGCAACTAGGGATATCACAGTAGGGGAGATCATGTTGGCTTTCCTATATTTTGAACTGGTGGAGTCCAAATAAGTCTCCAGCAGCCCAGATTCTTCCAGCTGAAAAACAGAAGCATTTACACACCAAAGCAGGCATTCTGCCTCTATCTAGCACTCTGTTTGGCTCACCTTTTCTGTCAGCAGTATGCGTCAGCTTTACCAGCTTGAACTGGTACCAGCTTGAACTTTTCTTCAGAAGACATGGTGGATTGATTTACCTTTTCCCAGCATGCCTAATTGATTTGGAACAAAGTCATGATAGAACAGAAAGGGCAAAATGGCACACTCAGGTATATGTGTCTGGAAACTATGTGTGCCTCTCTGTATAGGCTGAAATGGTTGCCCTTCACAGGCAAGGTACTAAATTAAATTTAAAGCAGCACTGCCTGTTGCAGTATTTGACAATGAGGCTAAGTAGGTGGCTTACATGGTGGGGGTTCTGTTTCCCCATCAGCCCTGTGAGATAGATGAGACTGAGAGGTACTGTCAGCCATTTAGCTTTGAGACAAATAAGTGGTTTTCACCCAGGTCTCCCTAAACATCATCCAGCAATCATTGTACTACCCAATACTGGTCTTTCATTGGTAAAGGAGCTGACATGGTGATCACTGCTACTTCACACCACAGCGACACAGATACTCATGATATATTTTTGTTGTTATTCTGTTCATGTAAGAAATATTTAGCACACAAGCTGGGAAATGATCAGAAAGAGCTCAAACTTTCTGCAGACTTTCCTGAGAAAGGTCAGGAAAATGAAGCTAATTATGAAGTGAACCAGGGAGAGCTCAGTGCCTGCAGCTTTGGCAACTTACCTATTTTTAAACATGTGTAAAGCTTTTCACGAGAAAGTTCAGAAAGGCCAAGCCCAAGGGAGCTTGTCCACAGCACTCCAAGCCAGGCATCCCTTTTTCAAAACAGCTTGCCATAGGGGGGAGATACAGTAGAAAAGACTTCCTTGAAAGAGCACAACATCAGCCTCATATTTATGGCTTACACATGCCTTGATTTTTCCCAACATACTTAAAACCAGTGGTCAATAGTGAGACTGGTAAACAGAGATCAGTTGCCTATCTGC
The DNA here is from genome assembly GCF_021028975.2 of Sphaerodactylus townsendi. Taxonomy (NCBI): domain Eukaryota; kingdom Metazoa; phylum Chordata; class Lepidosauria; order Squamata; family Sphaerodactylidae; genus Sphaerodactylus; species Sphaerodactylus townsendi. The sequence goes on along the minus strand of NC_059427.1, from coordinate 79,814,874 downwards.
TTAATAGTTTGAACCCAGAGTAATTAAGGAGTCCTTACTGTGCTTTTGAGAATACATTTCTCCAAACAATTGCTTCTTACATGCATTTCCTCAACCTCCAGATATGATCTCCCTAACAACAAGATCCCTTCCTGATTCACTCAAGCCTCAGCAAAATTTGAATACTTAAGGCAGAAACTGGAGGAAGTACCTCTGCATAAACCATTCAAGGTTTCACTGATATAATCTAGGACCAATTGACCCCATTGTCCCATGGAGTAGAACAAAAGATAGAGCTGCTAATTAGCTCAGCCCTGCAACCAGCATGGAGGCAAGAAACTAAACCTAATGCAAACGGTTGCATTTCCCGCCAAACTAGCGATCCACCCTATAAAAGTCCTGCTCACCTTAAGCTCATTGCTCATTTCTAACCTGAACCTCCCTTGGTCAAGTTGGTGTGAGACACGATATATTGTCCTTCGCTTGGGTCCCTATGCTGGCATAGAGATCCTTGCTTTCTTCTGGAACTTCTCTGCAGATCTTTGGTAATGTATAAGTCCCCTGTTCCCCAACTCCCATTCTATCATCCCACCTATTTTTTCCTCCCGATCTATATACTCAGGAACTGTGTGTATGTGCCTTAACATCTCACTGTGTGATTGTTTGCAACCAAAAACTTATATAAAAATATTTAAACTGCAATTTGGTCTCCTTTGTGAATTCTCTGCGGATATGTTTCAAGCCGTTTCTGGTATACATAGTTTAAAAAGATCCCTTCCCCCCTACCTCTTGCATTACCAAGCTGAGTAATTCTATAAAAATAAGTTTGTACACTGTTAAGCTGAGTAACACTTTGAATTAGGAAATCAGGCAAAAAATGTTGGTAAACTGTTGAAAAGAAAACTGTAGTCTAAATAAAATATTTTGTGATGAAAAACCTTAGAATTTCACTCTAAAGATACTCAGAGGAAGGCAGTGTCTTCCCAAATGTTTTTATCCTGCCTCTAGTACATCACCCTGATGTGAATAACAGAAAGTAACTACAAAAGCTGAAATTGCAAAAGGGAGCATTGATTTCTCATTAAAAAATATCAGAGAGAAATGAAACAGAAATCCCTATGTTAAAAGGGGGGGGGGCAGAATACAAGGAACCTGTAGTTATATCTAAAAAAGTGAATTTTGGAAAAAGAAATACTCCTCTCTATTACAACATCAGATTTTTCTTGCATGTTGTGAAGACTCAGTCAATGGAAAGTATCAGTAAGCATTCTGCTGTGTGACTGATGCTAAAATGTGATTGGTAAAAACTGGACTAAGTAGAAAAAGACCTCGGGAAATAGGTTTGCTCATAAAACCATGGGTGAAAAAACCATCCATAATCTCAGACACTGTCAAGTTCTTGCCTTTGTTGAATGCACCTGAGAACAGTACCTAAGTGAGTACTCCAGCCCAATCTCTTGTGTAAACAGAAAATCGTGGGAAAACTTCATTGCAAAGCAAGCATCTTCAAGGCAAGCAGTAGTGCACAAAACCCCAAAAGATTTTAATCTTACTTGAGAAAGTAGTGAAATAATTCAACAATGAAAAACACATTGAAAGCTGAGATGTTATTGGGACTGTAGTCTGCTTTTCTCACTGGTAGGGGTTACCATGTTTTCAATTTGGGCTTTAAAGAATCAATAAAGAATTAGCAATTCCTCATAATGAAAACAAGTTGCCAGAATCCTGTTGCCAAGCCTAAATGTCTTTGTGTACGAATTATTATCATTAGCAACATTCAAAATGAATAACAGCTTAAAGTCCATATAAGTAAGCTGCTGAGTTATTATTTCTTTACAAAACATAATTTTGGTGGGAAATTCTTAGACAAGGCAAATGTATGATCCAGGTTGAGATCAGGTCTCAGATATTTCATTGGCCCCATCATGATCATGGCCTTGAAAAAGTTTTTGCAGAAATTTTCAGTGTTCTTTCCATTTTTACCATGTGAAAGCGTACATACAAGATCACTTCATCATGCCAAAACCAACAGTTCTGCAATGGTCATAATGACTCTGATCGTTTTCAAAATCAGGTACTTCTTTCAACTTCAAAGAATAGAATACAATTTAAGTATTTCAGGGTTTTTTAAAGTCCTCTTTAATTCTACACTGTATGTTTTGTGGTAGTGCTGGTGGGAAATTTCCAGTAATCTACATCAAAAAAATTTAAATGTATCAGTCATCACACATTGTGGAATTAATTATTCCTCAGAATAATGGTAAATTGAAATAAATCCATAACAATGCTGCCTTTTTAAAGCATGCTGTTTAATATTTGTGTCTTGAGATCCTTCCTCGATTTGTACCCGCAGGAACTAACTCTTGTGACTGGCCTTGTGAATGGCCTTGACCCTTCAGTTTACCAATGTATAAATGTTGGACAGCAGCTCCTGGGGCGGGTGGGGGATGGAATGCAGAAAACTCTGAAAAACAAGGTCACTCCACGGAAACAAATGAAGGAGAAAATACTAAGTGGCAGGTCATGGATGTCTTCAGTATAAGTGAGATTTTTTCCCCCACAGTCATAGTATCATCATTCAATCTGTATCCCATGGGCTTTACTTATATGAACAGAGGCATAACATAGAGTGAGGTGAAGTGGTAGGAAATACGATAAGCCAGTGCTGGATGGTCTTCCTTTCTAAGGAAAACCAACGTTACTGAAGTGGCTTAGCAAATGAACTATGATCTGGAAAGGCCCTAGTTCGTACCTTGCTTCTACCATGAACCTAGTAGGCAAGTCCGCCCCCCCTTCAGCTTTCTTTCCCTATCTTGAATATAAAAATAGTATCCTACTTTACAGGGCTATTGTAAGGATTGCAACGACATAATATGTGTGAAGAAGTTTGAATAATGAAAAGTGCTACATATGTATGCAATAAATTATTATTATTATTTCTTCTCATACTATGTGGCAAGAAGGGCTTTATCTTCTCCAAATACCGGTGGAGTGAAATGGTTAAGAGCAGTAGACTATAATCTGGAGACCTGGGTTTGATTCCCTTCTCCTCCACATGAATGGTGGACTCTAATCTGGTGAGCTAGATTTGCTTCCCTGTTCCTATACATGAATCTTGCTGGGTGACCTTGGGCTAGTCACAGTTCTCTCAGAACTCTCTTAGTCCCACCTACCTCACAAGGTGTTTTTCGTAGGGAGAGGAAGGGAAGGAGTTTGTAAGCCACCTTGAGTCTCCTTACAGGAGAGGAAGATGGGTTTAAATCCAAATTCCTCTTCTTTATTGGATGTTTGAATTTCATAAATCTTCAGCACTGAAAATTGTATTCAGGTTCCATTCAAGTTTCAGTTTACATATTACCTATATGAAAAAAATTATCCTATCTGTATGCTCATATTCTGATTTTTAAAAATCTGCTTGGACTTTTAATTCCAATATACCATGATTGTGAAGCAGTAGCAATGATAAAAACATCACAGCTCTAAAACAACACTGCATCAACCAGGTGATCCTTCCCCACCTTCCTGATATAAATTGTATGGTGAAGGTGGCTTTAGTGCTAAATGAGCAAGGCATGAGTGTTATGCAAAATGCTGGCATCTGCCCCTTTTAGGGTGGGAAATTAGTGAAGGCAGACCATGCTTAATAAGAGGCTGGGTAAGCCCAGAATCTTTTCCTTCTATGTTTATGGGAAGCAGCTTCCATTAAGGAATCTACAGGTGAACAAGTTTTATTAAGAGAAGTAAAATAATAAAATTACAAATACACAAATGGTCAAGGCACAAAAATAAATGTCACAGTCCTCGGATGTATATAGTGTTTAGGGAATAGGTTTGGAAATAGGAAGAGGGTTTTGAGGATTTTTAGTGGTCATACTTTACCAGCTCCTGAAGAGATTTTGAGTCTGAGAAGCGGAGTCAGCAGCTCCCATTGAGCTCTGGTAGAAAAGAGCAGCATCAGGCAAACTGGAACTAACTCAGGTGAATAGGATTGCCAGTTTCCTTATTCTTATGAGACTTTTGTGCCTTTACTGTGCTGACAGACCACATAGTCACAGATAGAGATGGACAATCGTGCTGGCTGAAAAGCTGGATGAGCAACTTGTGAAAGCACAGGAACTAGGCTGGAATAAGTGTTTCAATAGGAGCCCATTCATTCATTCATTCATTCATTCATTCATTCATTCATTCATTCATTCATTCATTCATTCATTCATTCATTCATTCATTCATTCATTCATTCATCCAATTAATTTATTTCTGATTTTCTCCCAAAGGAGTCAGGCTTAGGGCAAAGTCAGGTTCAGGGTGACCCGAGGAACTGCTGGAATGACGTTTCATCTTCAGACTACAGAGATAAGGTCCCCTGGAGAACAAAGATGCTTTGGAGGGTGGACAATCTGGCATCTTACCCCACTGAGGTCCTAGTCCTCCCCAGGAAATCTCCAAATCTCATGGAGTTTCCTAACCTGGATTTGACAGCACTACCACCCATCCCTACCCTAACCCCAGACCTGATGAGTATTTTTCAGGTTTTCTCTCCCCCCCCTTCAATGGCAGTGATTCAAGGGAGCTGAAAATCAGATGCTGAAAAATGCTGATTTCTTTCAGCATTTTTTGGACTGCTTTGGCCCCGCTACCATTAAAAAGTGCCAGCAAATCTCCTTCCCAACCCCCATTTTCCAGCACTTACGTCAGCAAATGCTCTGGAAGTTGGTATAGTTGAGGCAAGATTGATACAAGGGCAGAGGTCAGTGGTTGCTGCTAGCCTGGAGATATCTCTCTCTCTCTCTCTCTCTCTCTCTCTCTCTCTCTCTCTCTCTCTCTCTCTCTCTCACTCACTCACTCACTCACTCTGTGTGTGTGTGTGTGTGTGTGTGTGTGTGTGTGTGAGAGAGAGAGAGAGAGAGAGAGAGAGAGAGAGAGAGAGAATGGCTGCTATGGAGAGACATGATTGGTTGCCAGTTTAGTCAGAATCCCAATGTACACCAGGGACTAGGGCAGATTGGGATGTATACGGGCAGGTTCCCCCCCCCCCCGCTCCTATGGGATTGATCTGAGCAACACTAGAGTTCTTGATGGTACAAAGTTGCACTGGCATCAAGGATATATCCTGGGCTGGTGGAGCTTAGGAAGCAAAGTAAGTCCCTTTCCTCCCACAGAATGCCATGAAACTGGCCAGTTGTATGTTAGCAGAGCAGTTGCACCTGCGTGGCATTGGTGTAGTTCTAGCAAGCATTTGCCACCAGAGTATCTTAGAATATTTTTAGGATACAACAGCATATCTCTGAATATATACTAGTGCAGGGCTTAATCACCATAAACCTCTTCAGCCTGGGAGAGGCAGAGAACAAGGCATATTATTCACGGAGTGTATTCTTCAGGGCTCTTCGCTGCACAGTGGGGTCATAGCGGGGTCTCATGTTTCTTTGTTTGCATATGATGAAACGCCCCACTACCTACTGTGCAGCTTCCTGCCCCCACTTTTGGGTCACTCCAAGTTGTTGCAAGAATGCTGGCTTTGTTTTTAAAAGCACTTAATTTTTTAATATTGATATTTCTATGCTATCTCAATATTTCTCTGTTATATCGATATTTTTGTGCTTTTTGCAAAATCTGGCCATAAATCTCCCAGAAATTCCTGTGCGGAATGGGGGTGGGGGGAAACTGGAAGGAGCGGGAATGGTGAAGTTGTTAGGTACGATTCTTTAATTAATATAAAAAGACAGGAGACAGAAATCCACCTCCAAGCCTTCATTTTCGATAACTGCAGTGATCAGGAGCAATCCTCATCACTGTAAAGCAATGATGGGCGCTCCACTTACAGCTCGCAGGCCCCTAAAATACCTAAGAATCCAGGCCGCATTTTCCCTGTCCTTCACCCACTAGTTAGACTGCCAAGGACTTACAGCCTATCCCGTTTCGCATCTAGTTTCAACTACTTGTTTCTAATCCCCCCTTCTCTTATTTCCGCTACTTGTTTTTCTCCTTATTTTTATTCATTATATGCTGACTGTACATTCTTCATTCTTTATGTTTCTGATGCCCTTGGCATATCCCATACAATTCTGTTTTCAACTTATTTCTATGTTATCTTCTACTACCATTCCTTATCCAGCTACTTCTCCCAGCATCCTCTCCTGTTTTCTGTTTTTTTACTCTTTGTTACAATGGAACACATTACTAATCTTAAACATGTCTAAAATTGTCTTAATACATTTATCTTTTACATCTCCCAAAGTGAGGGGAAAAAAATTGGGGTTTCCCCACTGTCACTAACAGTGGGGCTTTTTGGGATCTGCAGTACCATAACACAGAGTATATCAGTACAGAAATCTCTGCCCCAAAGGAAACATTTCCTTGCTGCAGAGCAGAGCAGCAGTGAATAATTGAACCGGTACTTTAAAACTTTCCATTCTACTCTGCTGGTTTTCTATAATGAGTTAGTCTTCTATATATGGGAAAGAGAAAATATGACATTGACTTTACCACTTTTGGCTACATAAATGTAGGGTGGCTTTATAGATTTCAGTGAATCCATTTTACTTCAATCTTTGAACATTTAAAGCTCCAGTGGTAAAATCAAAGATGATACTCTTTCCTCCCCACCCAGAATGTCCCTAAAGTCATTTCCCCCTCTGTTATTGATTCATGAAGGACTTGTATCTCCTCATTTCCACTCACTTTCAAATATACTCTGTGTAAAATATTCAGAGGTTTCCACTGTCTTAATTTGACACAGAACTGATTGTTCCTGGCATGCAAGTTTACCTTCTACTGATGTCACTGTTCCCTCCACCTTGTAGAAGAGTTCCTGATTGCCCCATGCAGCATTCTGCATTTACTTTGCTTCGCTTCACTTTGTGTTCCGTCAAAGCAACAGCAGCCAGTAAGGAGAGGCATACAAATAAGGAAACTACTTGCGAAATCGGGCACCAGGAAATATGGAAGTGATAAAGCACGCATCTCGCTTATTTTCAGTAACCTGGAGAGCAGACTAAAATTGTGTGGAAGTTAGAGGTAAGATACCCAAAATAACATGCACTCATGCTTGCAAAAAGCAAATTATAATGAATTAGGTGGATTTTATCAACAAAAGGCATTCATTAAATAGATCTTTCCTCTTCCTCGTTTTTCTTCCTTTTGTAGCTCCTTGTGTCACCAAGCTGTTTATGAGGATCAAGGACCCTTGAGAAGAGAGTCAGATAAAGTGCAGGAGACTCCTCAAGGGAAATTGGCAGAAATCCTCTACTTAACCTCTTGAGCAAGCTCTTTCATAAACAGAACAAAGAAATCATGCAAGCGTGTGTGTCATTTCTGCAGATCCTCTCTTTTGCAGTAGCCCTTCATACTGCATCCCCTTTTGGAGCAGATTTGGGATGGGGGTGCACATGAGACTAGAGGTAAAAGGAAGAAAGGAATGAAATTTTACAGTGTAAATGCCTCCTGTTCACCGTTCCTATGCAGCAGCCCATTATCTCCTCCTTTACTGCATGGCCATCTTTCTCTTATTGATTAACCAAATGATTCAGCCTGCTTTTCTATATTCAAGATAGTTTAACAAGTTAAGAAGACGATTCAAACAATCTAAAACACCTAAAGTGAGCAGCGTGCATGCAATTAAAAACCATTAAGGGCCACTTTGGGCTTTACAATTTTAGTAGTAAGTGCACATAATGTGTATCCACTTTAGTAGTAAGTGCACATAATGTGTATGCACTATGTGTATCCACTTGTTCTCTGCAGTAGCTACATATTTTCAAAACTGCACATGTAAATTAACATAACATTGCCAAGCACTGTAAAGCTTTTGTCTTTAAAAATAACAACTAATGAATGACTGTAGTGGAATCAAAAAAAGCATGCAAGTGTTAGTGTTTCGAAGGTTACAGTGTTAAGACCCACTTAACCAAAATGATGTGGCTGCCACCTCCAGTCCTATGTCAGTCCAAAAATACTCATATATTTTGCCCACATTGGCAGATCACAGGGTTACTTATTATGCTGCCAAAATAATAAAACCTTCTAGTGGCATGATCATGGCCAGTTTGGTACATAATGATGGGGTTCTTCCTATGTGGATGGAAGATGTAAACATTACTTGCAGTAGTGTGAGGGCAACCATGGATTCAACAGAAATTGTGATGACTTATGATAATGCATAAAAGGGACCTTAGCATACACTTGGGGAGGGGGTGGGGTGTACGGTGCACATCACAAGTGAACCAGGGAGACTTTCTAAACTTACAATATACAATATGTACATCAAAAGTCAGAATGTACAGAAGAATATGCTGATACAAATAAATTATGTACCATGCTGGAATGGCTTTTAAAAAGTCATTCATAAATATTTACAAACCAGTCTATCCACTACTTGCTGTCATACAAAACTAGTCAGAAGGTGTCCACAAAGGTTTTTGCTTGCCTAGATAACTGATGGAAAAAATTGGAAGGCCAGTGAAGCTGTGCATATCTAGCACTGTTGGCATAGGGATTATCTCAGGAGGAAAATATAGCTCTGGTGACCCTGACAGCAATTCAGCTATTTTCTGTCGTTCAAAACTGCCATTTGATTATGTGCTAGCAGAGGTTTCTGTAACGGATTCATAAGGTTTTATTATTGTGATGTACATGGCATGGTTATATTGCTTCAGCAAGGTCTTAAAACCTGGTGATGGTTATACAGTAATTTCTCCCTTCACTGACCTTTTGATGACTAGCATGAATGAATACCTCTTATTTACATATGTCTCCTTGAGTCTCTCCAGACTCTGATCTCCCTTCCAACAGCATAAAGAGCACTGATCTCAGTGGCGTTATTCCCAGCTTCTACTGGTATGACATCCAGAAATAACTCTGAATCATAGCTATAGGGGTACATTGATATTCCATGAAAATCACCTCCCATAGGACATTCAGCTTGAGAAGAGTTGTGAGTGCCTTTCCTACTCTCCACTTGGGAAATTACCATTTACAAGGACACCCTGTCAAAAAGAAAGGAAGAGTTCACACTGATGTGCAAGTTGCATTTCCGAAGAACTGAAAATCTCAGTCTGTGTTAAGACATACGCTGCTGAAAGTTGTTGGAATATTGCTGTTGGAATGCAGCCTTTAATAATCCTATACATATTCAGGAAGCATAGTCCTGCAGTCCACATCATAGTCAATCTGCTGTACAAAATTCTGTGCTACAGAAACTTGTTAAGGCTAAAATGCAAATTGCAAACTATATTTCACTATTACACATTGATAGATTTATGCAGGTTACAGGGAAATTTTTATGTGTCCATTACAATACTGTATAAAAAAAGAAAAAAGTGAAGGGAAATGTAGAAAACAAACAGGTGGGGGGAGATTCTGTACAATTCATCAAGAGTTTACATATTAATTTTGATGGGTGAATCTTGAAATGTCAATATTTATCATAGTATAATTGGCTTCTGAATTTCTGAAAGCATCACTTTTGCAATCCAAAATGTTATGGATTAATTGATTGAGGATCCCAGGCAGTTGAAAATGGTGGCCAAGTTCCTGCTCGATATTGTAAAATAAGTTTCTGGCTCTCCTTTTATTTACTTATTTTCTTGAAGTTTGTACTGTATGAACTATCAGCAGTTGTTTTACCCTATCAAACTCAGGATCATATTACCGCACAGTTTTATCTGTATTTTCTCTTGATGCCTAATAAAAGTCTTTGAATTTGAATTTGAATTTGAAAGTACAGTGAAGGAAGGATAATTGATTGGCTAAAGCTTACTGGTGCTGCGAATCAATGCACAGTATTACTGATATGGGGCTAAAAGAAATCTGTCATATGCTTCTGTTTATTTAAGAGTCATTTTTTTACCAAGTTTTGAGGCTGAGCTGAGGACTTTCTCACAGATGTGCATATTCCCTCCATGGCTGCAACATCAGATGTTTGAATGTGTTGTCATAGATCTAATACCACAGATGGAATTTGAGAATCACTTGATCTCACTCAAATGCAATACTTTAAATGAAGTAATTTCATGCATATACATCTGCCAAGCATCAAGTGCTAAATAATAGTGATGAGACAACATGAGCTCCAGGATTCTGTGAATTGGCCCTCTTAGGCTTATTTGAAACAAGACATTCAGTTCATATAACAAGAAAGGTCAATGCTGTCTCAGTTGTTTTATTTTTCAATATGAGTTCTTACATACAAGTAAAAATGATGATGCACTAAAGACTGTCAATCAGACTTTTGTTGCAGAAAAATGTAGCTTGACTGATTTTCTGCAAGCTTACTGGGTTTACCAAAACAAACTTTGTGGATACAGAGTGGCAGAATTTTTCTTGTGATTCACAATATCATCTTAAGCAGAGTTACAGCCTTCTAAGCCCATTGACTTCAATGGATTTAGAAGACTGTAACTCTGCTTAGAATGTTACTGCCAGTGACTCTCCTGTTAATGGTGATTATATGCATCAACCATGCCTCTTCTATCCACTGAAGATGACCATGTTGATCTCCTAAGGTAGAGGTCTCCAACGAGGTGCTCATGAGCACCATGGCACCTATCAACCCATTTTCCAGTGCCCGCCAGTTATTTTAAGGAAGTAGGTCAGGCCAGGTGGGGCTTTTGCCCAGCAAGGCTTCTGACTGAATGTTGGAAATTTGATTGGCTGTGCAGATTTTGTAAAATGTTGCTTTGGCAACAGCTGCCAGCACAGCACAAGGGTCTTTACTGTGTTGTTGAGGTTAAGTTGTGGCAATCATTTTGTGTCTGGCTCCACCTCCTGCAGCAGCCATTTTGTGGCAGATATTTTGTTGCTGTGCCCACCATGCTGTGTTAGAATTCAAAATGTGTCTGCAGACTTTAAAAAGTTGGGGAACCCTGTCCTAAGGTATAGATGTTGGTTCCATATCACTATCAGCTTTACTTTTTTCCATGGCTCAACTTCCTTAGTGGTATTTATTTTAATAGTTTCCATCCTGTTCACTGTACCAAAAGTGCTTCAGATAGTTAGAAAACAAATAAGCAATCATCACATCTTAAAATCACATTACTTACTGTAGGGGTGAGCCCGCGAACCCAGCAGAACCGTAGAAGGAGCGCCAGGCATGCCGGTGCCGGCTACGACCTTCCGGGCGCACATGCTCCCCCAACCCCCGCTCCCCCATGAGTCACGGGTCATGAACTGCCTGACTCGCGGTCACCAGGTGTCCCATACAAAAGGACAAAAGGGCTCCTGCCCTGAGGTGAAGATTAGACCCAGACACGGATGCTTCCTTCACGTAGCAGCCCGATGAGATCATGCATCACATGATGATCTCCCGCTCTCCCGTTCTCCCGACCTCCCGTTCTCCCGCCTGCCCGACCCCTTTACACGCCCCCGTTGAAACCCTAATAAAAGGTGTGAGGGGCGAGCGCACGGCAGAGTTGCCAGGATAACGGGATCCCGCGCTTCCTGCCTCTGGCTCTCTCCACCAGATGAAATCTCCACGTCTCGTCTCTTCATTGGGGCCTCGTGGGCACGACTACAACTTACAAAAATAACCAGTAAACAATTACATGCTTAGGTGGCACCAGAAACTTTGCACATGTGGTACCAGCAATTTTTCTGGGGAGGACCATACATGCCAGGTCTAGATTCTTATCAGGGATTAAATACTGGGTGATGTTTGCCCTCCCATGGGCTGACATGGTATTTATCAGCAATTCCTTCAGACTCAATGGTAAGCTGAGATGAATGAACAGTATCTCATCAGATCAGATATAGTCATGTTCTTTAACTATTTAATTGGCCGATCCCTCTTTCACTGCTGCATCTTCCCTTGCTTATTAACACATTAACAATGGCACCTCAGTGTCCCCCACAATTTCCATCACCAGGCATCTCTCTCTCACACACATTTACATGCACACGTACAAGCATGCCCACACCCTGCTTTTGAATTTCTTTCTCTTGTAATTCCATTTACCCGCACCACCAACCTTATGAAGTCTAAGTACACTGATCCACTCCAGTTTATACAAAAGATGTCGTAGAGGATATGAAAAATCCTTGGAGGATGAGTGAGTTCTAGGCGTGTGACAGACTACTATGTTCTGACTCTCCCTGAAAGTGGCCAATGAGGACTGACAGAATGTTGTAGAGAAGACAATTGGAAAACAGCCGTTAAGAGCAGCTGGGGAGCTGAAAGAGAAAAAGAGGATATCCAACGGAATGAAACTGTGGAGAAGAGCAGCTTAAAGGGTGGTGAATGTGATGTCCTGTCCTACTTGTAAATAGAGCCTGAGAGGTTGGGCACTCTGTGTGAGTGGTGAACAGGCATCACAGGGTATTTGGCACCAGGACTGCTTCTTTTGCATTGACTCTCTGTTAATTTACAAAAGTTATTTATTATTTAGTTAACTGATTTTGTATTGTATTTGTAATTTGTACATGGTTCCTTGTGTGGGTCAGTTGACTGAAATAAACTAACTTTTGCATTGTACGATGTCCAGAACACACAGGATCAAACCTGTATTTTCTACCAGTTTTACACAATTAGCTTGCTTATCATTGCCCACATTTTTTAAAATTGCATTGACTTTTCAGTTAACAATATTTGTGTGTAGTGATTTCAGTGCTTAGGGCCTAATTCAAGGTGCAGATATTAAACTTTAGAGCCCTTTATGGCTTGGGGTCAGCATATTCAAAGAATTGCCTAATTCCATATGAACCTACCCAACCAGTCATTTTTGGAGGCACCGCTTTAGGTGCCCCCACTCTCTGAGACTAGACAGGTACAACCTGTAAAAGCTCCTTCTCAGTCATGGTGGCCAAAACTTTGGAATTTCCTCCCCAAGGAGTTTCATCTGTCTCCCTCTATCATTGTCTTCTGCCAGTGGGTGAAGACTTGTTTGTTTGGTGTGACAACATTCCTTCACCAATTGTTACTAGCCCTCCTCCCTGTCCTTGTGTTTTTATGTGTTAATATGTTTATATTATATGGTTGTTAATCTCCAGATGGGGCCTGGAGATCTCCTGGAATTACAACTGATATCCAGAATACAGTGATCAATTCCCCTGGAGAAAATGACTGATTTGAAAAGAACATTCTAAGGTGTTATACCTCACCGAGATCCCTCCTCTCCTAAAACCCCACCCTCCCCAGGCACCAAAAGTTTTAGTGCTTTAATGTTCTGTCTCATTGTTTGCTGCCTTGGGAATCCTGAATTGGGTGAAAAGGCTCATATAAATGTTTTAAATAAAAACAAATAAATAGAGAACATTTAGGTAGCTTTCATCCCTAGAATTCTATATATTTGTTATGACTGACGAGATGATTTAACAGAAGAATCCATTCTGAAGATATAAATTTCTATAGGCCAACAGTGAGGACTGTATTGTTGAAGGCTTTGTTTTATTGTTTTATTTACAGTGAGGACTTTGTTTTATTGCTGAGGGGGGGGAAAAGACAGTGGGAAAGGAAAGAGTTAATAAAGCAGTCATTTGCAAAGTCTGTGCATTATTTATTACATATTTGTGACTTCCAGAACCTTGTCACAATTCATTTACTTACATTTCTTTACAGTACAAAGCTGTAAAAGGCTCCTGAACTATACCAAAAAATGGCAGGCCACTCAAGCATTCTCGAGGATGCCTATATCTTATTCACATTAAAGATCTCCTTGAATTTAATGCTAAGACAATTTTTCTCATTTTTCATCCATTCACACCCAGTGCTATATATACAGAGTCCATGTGATGATTTCTGATGGTACAGATGTATGATGATTGCCACTGAAAAGCCTTTGATGGTACTGTGCAAGGATCTGAAACTGAGCAGGGTTTTTTAAAGCAGATTTCTGTGATTTTTACTCTGTTTCGACTCCCAATTCAACATAATAAACAGCTTAAAAACAGTGGTTATAAATTGCTATCAACCCGAACAGGCTTTCCTTGTTCTGTCTAGACATTTGAGGGTGACTCAGATTCTCATATCAAGAAAACATGTTTATCAGAAAAAAAGCAGTGCAGTGTATTATCTGTGTATGTGAGCATGCTGCAAGGCCTTAAATCGGTAGGCAGATTATGCAGTAGGGAAAAATTTATTGATGAATTGGGAAATCAGAATCACTTGGTATTAAAACAGGACAGACAATATTTGTGACTTTAAAAGCCAATTTCTTTTGTCCTGTGATGTTATAAAAAGACAAGACACATATGTCTTTCTTAGTCTTTTTTTCCAAAGGCATATTCTGAGGCCTAGTAGAAAAGCAACCTTGGTAAAGTGTGATCATGTTACCCATGGAATAACGTTACCCCATTACATCAGGTTCCAATTAAGATCTGCCTCCCAAGCCCTGATCTCTCAGTAAATGATACATTAAATACTAGTTAAGTTTGGGGAAATGTGTGAGCCTATGGTCACTTCCGCACATGCAGAATAATGCACATTCAACCCACTTTCCCAATTGTTTGAAAGTGGATTTTGCTATTCTGCACAGCAAAATCCAGCTTCAAAGTGGATTGAAAGTGCATTATTGTCTGTGTGTGGAAGGGGCCTATGTGTGAGCCTTTTAAAATATTGGAGAGGAGATACAGCTTGGCTCCAGGTTGTGTGTGGAGGCACCCTCCTTTCTGCCCTGCATGCTTTAGGTGTCAGAAAAGTGCAGTGGGGTGAGGACTTTTTCTCTTAGTGCAGTTCCCCACATCTGCTCACTGGGTAGGAACAGGACATTTTTATTGGAGGCGCTTTGCCTTTAAAATGCCCTCTCCCTTCAGGTTTGTGTGACGCCTTCCTAACTTGCTTAGGCACCAAAGCAAATTGTTTATTTTTACTTACATTTTAAACTTTTAAAGATGTTTCATGGTCTGCTTTGAGCCTGAGGACTGTTTTATGGATACTTTTAGGCTGTTCAGTGACTGGTTAATACTGCTTTTATACCCATGACTCATTTTTACCACCGATAATCAATGTTATTGCTTTTATGGCTTTGCAGTAGTGTTTTTGCCTTGAACATATCTCTGGAGAAGTGGAGTATAAATTCGCTCAGTAAATAAATAAATTGCCTTCTTTCTCTCTCACTGCTTTCTGCCATCTTCAGATCCCTCCCCCCAAGTCTATTTTTTCCTTTTATTTTACCAAAAGTGAGCGAGACTGAGTTTAAAAAGTGCTGAAAGCACTGGAGGACTGCACTTAGCTTCCTGTGGTTCCTGCACATTCTGTTTTTGCTAAAATAGAAGATCCCCCAGTTGCCACTTCAGGCATCAGCAAGTAAACAAATACAAAAACAAATACATAAATAAGCACAGATCAGAAGGTGGATAGCAAGTGTGCGGCAAGGTTTTCATTTCTACTCGACAAAGAATTCCACATAAGAAACTGAAAAGTCTAGCATTGTGGTCCCCCCCCCCCACATTGGAACTTTGCTCCCCCTTCTTTTTAAAGTATGTTAGTCATGTGGCATTGGCCAACCCTTAGAAGTCATGTCAAATCAAGATCATCTCCATCACATGCACTGAGTACTTTTTCTCAGTATTCAGATTAGAGGTATATGAATATCACTAGTGTGTGGACTTACTATGAAATACCCTGATCCTTTGGTATGATAATGTGAACCATCTGTCACTGGAAATGCTTTTGGGCAACAATGGCACTGTAGTTAAAGGCCCATTACTCATGGAACACTTACATCGAGCTTGTTCTCTGCACAGTGGGCTCTACATGCATTTCTCTGTTTACACCCAAAAAGGCAGCTGACAGCCTGCAGCATGGTTTGTCTGTTGAATTCTTCTGGGCCTCTGCTGCTCCCTGTTCTCTTAACTCTGCCCATCAACACATAGCTTAAAGGCACAGAGCTGATATTCTCTCCCTCCCTTCCCCTCCATGCACACATGCACTCTCTCTTTCTCTCCGCCGCTGTCGCGAGAGGAGAGAAGAGAGATACTTGTTTTAAAACAGAGTCTTGTCTTAAAAGCCCTCCGGGCCATAGGGAAAGGCCAAAGCAGACCGGGGGGAAGTGGGGGAAGCCACAAATATGCCTGCTTATACTGTTTCTTGAAAAAGCCCTCATTGTTACTTTATATCAAAAGATTGATCTCTAGGTCTCTCAATATGTGCCTTTAAAGAAGCAGGAAGGAGCCAGCAGCATGGAGAGGGGGGCGAGGAGGAAGGCTCCAGGGTACCTGGCAACTGAGACTGTGCTGTGCTGAGGCTGTGCTGGTAGAAGTGAGACTGAACACATTAGAAAGAGATGAGGTTTTTTTTTCTCCCCCTCCCATTACATATATGAAAGATCAATCACTCAATCTCTTGATCAGTGCACTTAGGGAAGCAGGAAGGAGCCAATAGCATGAAGGGAGGGTGAGGGGGATGGCATGCAAAGTGGTGCAATGGAGTGGCTGATCACGAGCAGATAGATGATGTCTGGAGTAAAGCTGTGCCCATTGGGAAATCTGTCCTGCTCCACTGACGAGGCAAGATTTAAACAGAGGCGGAGCTTCCATAGGGACATCTGGGGACAAATGCCTCAGGCAGCCGCTGTTCAGTCACATGGGGGAAAATCCCGGAAAATTGCCCCCACACTCCTCCTCCTTACCCCGGTGGCCCTCTTCGCATTGGGGTGCTCAGCGCAGCCCTTCTCGGCTGTAGGGGGTGAGTAAGGAAAGAGGTAAGGTCAGCTCTCTCTCTCTCTCTCTCTCTCTCTCTCTCTCTCTCTCTCTCTCTCTCTCTCTCTCTCACACACACACACACACACACACACACACACACACACACACACACACACACACACACACACCCGCCAGGCTCTGCTCTCTGCCCACCGCCCCTGCCTGGGGAGCCCTGTGCTGCGCCCTGCCAGGCAAGCCTTTGCTGCCTTCCCCCACTCCCTACAAGCCCTCCTGCCTCCCCTCACCCCCACAAGGAAGCCAGGCCCTGCCATCCCCACCCCAACCTGCAGCTTTCCACCCTCCCCCCACCCAAGCCTCATTTTCTAACCTTCCCCCACCACTTCCCTCACTTTGCCTCCCTCCCCCACCCCAATACTAACTCCCAACCCTTCCTACCCCCATACGCACCTACAACCCCCAACCACTTTCCACCCTTCCCCACCCAATCCTAATCTTTGCAACCTCCCCATCCCTAGTCACACCTTCCAATCCTCACCACCCCAAGCCTTACCTTCTAACGCTCCCCTGCCCCAAGCCTCAACCCTCCCGCCACCCCAAGCCACTCTGTTCCATCCTCCTCCACTCTAGCCCTCACTTAGCCATAATGAATGTTTCAAATGTTTCTCCTGCAGTTGGATATATACCATTCTTTTATTAATTATGTCTTTCTTCACAGAGCTCACACTGGCATATATGGCCAAAACAATCCTGTGAGGTAAGTTCGGCTAAAACACAGTGGCAGTGACTGTTTACGCACTGAGCTTTAGGGCAGAATAGGAATTTGAAATCCGGTCTCATTTATTCTTAATCTATCAAAATGTGCTTATCTCAAAATAATCAAATCCCATTCAGTGGATGAAGGGATTATTGAGAGCTTCTACCCACACAATTGTATTAATTTTATAATATTTGCCTACCTGAGATCCATTCACAGATTTCAGTGGGCTTAGACTGGCATGACTCTGCACAGGATTGCACTGTAAAGGATGCCTATGCATGCACGGGAGCTTCTGCCATATATATGTATTGGAGCTCCCATATACCAAAGGTGAATCAATCTGCTTCGTGAAAAGTTTGGTGAAGAGAAATGGCTGGGCTACAGTGGCAGAGCTTGGCATGCAGACGGTCCCATGTTTCTATCCCTGGCATCCCTATTCATGGATCAGGTAATAGGAAACACTTCTGCTTGAGACCCTGGAGACCTGCTGCCAAGTCTGAGTTAACAGTACTGATTTTGATGGACTTCTGATTTTGATTCAGTATCGGGCATAGATATGGACAGACGGTAAGACAACTAAGGCAAAGCTAACTACTGACAATAAGGTGAGAACATCAAATTTTGCTGTGTACCAGCCAAGAAGATTTTGTGAGACCATTATATTGGGTACATTAATCAATATATGTTGATAATTCCATTTGCTGCACAGGAATCTTGATAAAATTGCTTTTCTGCATTAATATTGTCCATTGTATTCTAACAAAATTTATTACTTGGTACTTACACTGCTATTACTGGGTGTGCAATATTTCAAAAGCAAGATAAGCTGCAGTGTGAAGGATTTACATCTTGTATTCCAAGTGAGAAGAAGAGAATGAAAGAATCAGAAAGGAAATTTGTAGATCAGGATGTGAAGAGCTTATCTGGAGACAAATTGTTGTGTAAGTTTTTTTAAAAGCAATACGAACACTGTATACTGACCGCTGGCAGGGAATGATAGACAAACATGGATTCAGGAGTACCCAAACACTTATAGTGCAACCAAATGAGGGGTGAAAGTGCTCAGGAAGTAGTGTGGCTCCAGTGCCAGCATAAATGCCACTTGTGATGGCATAAGGGACATTTACAGCAGTGCTGAAGCACTTACACCAGTGCTGAAGAGCAGCACTACAGTGTGAACCATGTGTGCTGGTGCAACCGTGGTGGTGGTACATCACAAGATGTGCCAGCACAGAAAAGAGCATATCTGGATGTGGGACAATCGGTAGCATTAGTTGACTCCTCAAGCCTTTCAGGTCAGAAATGCCCATTTTCTCCAGCCCAAAGTTATGCTGGCAAAAAATATGGTGCAGCCCATAGTCCCACATTATGGGACTGAAAAAAAGCTTCTCCCCATTGCTGCAGCCCCACCTCTATGGCCACAGTTGACTCTGGAAGCTGACCAAGTGGCTGGCCAATGTGGTGGCAAGGGAATCCAACCCACTCCCCTGAGTAGTGACCCAAAGTGGGGGCCCTCCCCCTTCATGAACACCTTTCCACACTCACAAACCTCCTGGCAGGTAGGGTGCGTGGCCTGGGTCAGCTACCAGATATGTGAACATAACGTGAACACAGGGCATCCTTAGGGATGGGAAAAACACTTGGAGTGAGGACTTTGCACTATTGGTTTGATGTTTGCCATGTTGGGCTTGCTCTGAATTTACATTATAGGTTGTGTAGCCCGGCAGCTGGGAATCAGAGGGTCAAAAGCACACAGGCAGGTGAGAGGCCACCCACACAGGCGAGCTGCTTTTCTGCTCTTGCCTGGCTCCACCCTGGGTCATTTGGTAGTTGGCCACAAGAGCAAAGGTGCAGCTGGAGAGGCAAGTGTTTGTTTCCCAAATCATCAACAAAGCTGGGGGGGCTAGGATGGTGGATGGGGGTTGTATGTGTGTGGGGAATATCGAGGCCAGGAACACATGGCTGCCACAACTGGGCCACACTGTGGGGAGCAGCCCCTCTGTCCCAAACCCTCCTTCTTTAACTGCCATGTCATCACATTGGTTTTTCATTATATCTTTGGGGGGTGAGCATCTGGGAGCTCATCTAGCTACTCCCCCACCGCCCTGCCCCTTAACTGGCTTTTCTTCCTACAATTCCTCCCCCCGCCCCGCACCTGCCCAATGGATGATGACTCACCTGTCCATCAGAGCCCCAGCCTTGCTTGGTGCTTCTGTGCCACCATTCCAGGTCTGCAAAATGGGTTTTGTTCTGCTGTCCCAGAGCTGGCTGTGGTGCAGCAAACCACCTAGGAGGCAGCTCAGCTGCCTCATTGCTGCCACATCCTTGGTGCAGCTGTCCCTCCTGGATAGCTCTGCTAATATACAATAATCCAAATACGTTATATTAAGTGCCACTGAAGTTAATAGGACTGTGGTTGAGAAGCTAATCCTGCAATCCCAAGCACAGTTACACCTTCTAAGTCCAGTGACTTCAATTCTGCTTAGTATCGCATTGCAAGAATGTCGCTCAGTGCATACTAACTTGAAAGTAAACCTCTTTGCACAAAGTGAGATTGGGTTCTTAGTATGCATAGGGCCATTCTCAGGATTTGGACTGCTAACCTGAAATAAAAATTGAGAGGACCAAAGAGTGAATCCTAGAACATTTACCATCTGTACCTGTTTAAGGAGATTACGGATCACAAAGAATGTAAAGAAGCACAATACTACTTTCCAGTATTGAGTATTGCCATCCTAAGCAGAGTCACACTCTTTGAACCCTACTGACTTAAGTGGACTTTTGAAAGTGTGTAACTCTGTTTAGGACTCCACTGTTTGAGGTCCATCAGTGATATCAAGAGGCTCCCAAGAGGCCCCCTATACTAATCTCAGACCTATTTGCATTCAATCAAACACATTTCCCTTTAAGGAAAGATGCAGACAGTCCTGGAACAAAGGTCAAGAATAAATGTAGGAACATAGATATGAGCAGTACAGTGACAGTACAAGATTGAGAAGCAGAAATGGAGTGTTCCAGAAAGGAGGAGGAAGGAGGAGCAAAGGGAAGGCACAGCTAGCTGGAAAGGGAAAACAGGGTTGGCTTTCACCTGCCTACTCAGCCACAGCCCATCTACAGCCCATATTTTCATGCACATTGTGTGGGCAACGTGCTAATTTTAAATAATGCTATATACAGTATGCACACTGACAGGTCCAAAGACTATTCCTACTGGATGAAACCCAACTTTCTCCCTTTTACCTCAGTTCTTATAGCAAAGCCAAGAAGGACATTAATTTGTTCTTTTTTAATTTCCTCTCAGTTAAATGTGAATGTTTGAAGGATAATGTTCGCAGCATCCAAGCATAGGCAAGCAATACGCGTCTTCTGCAGTTGATTAAGCACTATAGCTGAGTCATTTGCTGTCCACCAAAACTGTTTATTGTAAGTATCCTCCAGGACTGAAAACATTGTTTTTAATTATGCAGTTTGGAAAAGAACAGAAACAACATACCACGATGGCGGCATAAATTAAAAGTTATTGTTTTCTTCTCTCATGAGAAACTGGAAATGCTGTTCCCTTTCCCCCTCTTTATGAAATTTTTAAAAATGAAGCTGCTATGGCTTGTGGCAATAAGGGCAAAAATTAGCTCAAGCAGGCATACCTCCATAAGAGCTGTCTCATTCCACTGATCAAAAACAGAGTGGGCTTCTGGGTCTATTTCTTCTCTGTCATCAGCTTTTTTTAGCTTAAGAGTTTCTATTAGTTTATCTCTGAGTTGACTGATTCTATTCTGTTCACTGGCTTAATATATCAGAGTATCATTTCCTCCCCCCCGCCCCATTTTATTCTGCCCTATCCCAGCAGGGCTCATACAGTGACAAACCATTCGCCTTGAAGGGTCAACAAAAGGAGGCCAAGGCCTTTCCAAAATGTTGCCTTTTTCAGTGGTCTATTGCCTTTGAATGTGGAAGTTCTCTCTCTATACCATAGTTGGCAACCATTTATAAGCCTATTCTCCATTAATTTGTTGTTTAAAACCATCTAAGCTTTTATCCATGTCACTTTGTGTATGCACATCTCAGAAAGAGAAGCTGTGTGTGTGTGTGTGTGATTGTTTTGCTTCATAGGAGAAACAAAGAGAGAAGGTGTGTACATTTATGTATCTGAAACAATGTTTATGTTTGCGGGTTAGGATTGTGTGTGTATGCACAGAGTAAATGTTTTCTAGAAGCTTAATTCTTTGGCATTATCTTAGTAACCGTCAATATGTAACATACTGTTACACATAATTCTGAATATGCTCAAAAATGTGGATAGAACAAAAGGCACAACAAGGCCATCTACAGAGAAATGGGATTTTTCTACAAACCAGAGAGAACCAATGGGGCCACAAAATTGAATTAAATTAAAAAATGAGATCTCATGGGAGGCCATCACAAGATTGGTCTGCATCCTGGAAGTTGCATAGCAATTCCTAAGATGCATTGGTGGGAGAAGAGCTGCTGAGAGGGAAAGAAGGCTGGGTACCTAGGAAGTGGGTGCACAACACCAATGTTTGGACTAGCAGGAAGCCTGCAATCAGCCTAGTGCTCAGAAGCTCCCCAAAATCATTGGGCATCACTGGGAGGAGAAACGATTGTGGCTGGAAGAGGAATCTGAACTAAGAGGGATGGCCAGTTTCCTTATTGGGGACAAGGAGGCTGGGAGGGCAGAGCAGACTGAAGAAAGAGGAAAGGGCAAGAGGAAGATGAGGTGCAGTGTTGGGAATAAGGGAATGTGGGGAGAAGGAAAGTATTGAAGGAAAGAGATGGAAGGATGGGATAGAGATGATGATTGGGACGTGTGTGTTACAGAAGCCAGTGAAAAAAGTGGGGACCATTGGGGGATTTCCTCATCAGGTTCTTGTGGGTATCTGCTTGTATTTATATATCTTATATAACCTGCTTGTATTTATATAACATTTTCCTCCCTGTGATGATCAGAACAATTGCAAGTGGGCACTCTTGGATAAGGTGAACCTTCTGAGTTGCAGACAATTTTTAAAAAGGAACTAAGTATCATGAATAGCCAGGAGTAGGGAGGTTCAATCCTGCATTTCTGTCCTGGCTTCTCTTCTCCAAATGCTCCAAACTGCTGAGTTCTCAAAGATTTTATTGTAAAATTGAAAACAAAGAAAGTAAACAGATTCCTATTACAGAAATTTCTCAGCTCAACACGTTCTCATTATGTTTCTACTCGGACCTCAAGCGAAGAGATGCCTCCTCTTGCTCAGCCCATAGTCTAATTCCACCTCAGGCCAGGCAAGAGAAAGCAGCTTTTGGCCGTGGGTCCTCTGTTTGAACAAAGGAATCTAAAAGGAACGTGCTTAGCTGAGGAAATTATGTGAAACAATTTTTTTTATTTTCCATTTGAAATAAAGTCTTTGGAAACTCAGCAGTTTGGAGTGTCTGGTTGGAAAAGAACCCAGAGAGAGGAACAGGCTTGAATCTTCCACAATCCTGATCTCGTGACACTGAGGATTATAAAGACAAATGAAAACCACCTGAAATTCTGCTGCCATTTTGGAGTTGCCTAGCACCAGTCCCAAAAGAAGAAGGCAGCAGGAAATGGCAAAGGTGTTGTTGTTGATGTTGTTGTTGATGATGGAGTGCCCAGCAGTCATGGCTGAAGGAGGAGCAGGTGAGTGATGGTAGCCAAGAGAGAGAAGGCAGCTTAAAAATACCAGGGTGGGAGAAGATGAGCAGCAGTGGCAGTTGTGTGACTAGGAGAGAAGGTAGGTGAGGAGGAGACAAAGAGGGTGGCACATATTGATTACTACTCCCAGACATTTGGCACGACTTCCTCTATGTTTTGTTTCTTATGCTACCTTTAAAACCTATTGGCATAGGAAGCTGTGATTCTAACATGAATGAACTAGACTCATTTAGAGAAAATGGTCTGTCTACTAAGTTTTTTTAAATCAGATTTAGCTCCCCTGATAATGAATGTTAAGATTGAGCTCAATTCACAGTTTACCAATGCTATTTCAGTGGCTACCCAGGGCCCACATAAGGACTTTGCAATTTGCTTTGTCTTCAGGGTCTGGCCCTCCTGGTCTGCCTGCTCTCTGCTATTGCCGCCCACCTGCCTTCTCACTCTGACCTACCTTGAGAGATTCATGGAGATCTGTTTGTTCATAGACCTGCTCTCTCCCTCTGTGTAGTTGGAGGCTTCCCCCTGCTAGAGACCAATCCCCACTGTTTTGCAGAGTGGGAAGGTAAGGTGAGGTGAGTGGCTGCTGTTACTGCTTCTTGTTGCCGTCACCACTTACTTGTGTGACCATCTGCTGTGTCTTGGGAGACTGGTGTGGTGAGCCAGTGCACAGCTGGATGGACAAATGATAAGAAGGAGCAGTGACTGCTGTGATGGCTGCCAGAAGGAGTAAAAGAAGGAAGAAAGCCCACTGAGGGTATCTTGCCGAGGACCTCCACGCCAGAGAGGTGGGTAGGAATGCTCACATTTACTTACTTTTTTGCCCACAGTTTTGGTTTTCCATTTTTCACTACTAGTTTTGTAGATTGTTTGTACTGTGTACATGTGATGCATATGTTTTTATTTGTAATTGATGCAGTATCTGCATTACCATCATTTGCACAACATAATATATGGCACTTACTAATGCACAAATAATGTTGAAAATTATTCAGTACAAGAAAACAAAAAGGCAGGATGATGTTTTATCTATTCCCTCCTCCCAGGGCAGACTTCTGACCATCCACCCCCCACCCCCCCATGCTGTTCTTGAAGTTCCCCGTTCTTGAAGAGCAGCACTTCAAGGGATTTTTTGACTTGTACTGGGAGATGGTGATAAGGTAGTTGCCCTTTGCTGGGGTAAACCCCTCTTTCAACAAAACCTTTCGGTAGGATTCAAGCCAGTGGTTTTGATTCTCACAAGAGAGAATCAGAATTGAAACTGAGATTTTCAGGCAGACATCAGGAATAAGAAATTTGAAGCCACTCATACCTGAAACTTGGACTCATCACTGAACACACATCCGCTATGAGACACCATGTTTGAATAAGTAAATATTTGATCTTTCTCAGCAAATGTAGAGCAAGTTGAAGCAAAGTCTTAACTTTCTTTTTTACCAAACGATTTGTCATTCCTCGCACCTACTTCCAATATTGGGGTTAATATGTGAAGTAATAGAGAAGAGAATGGTTTGTGTAAGTACTCTACCATTGAGGAAATCCAACTACCTCAATATTTCTGGAATCCATGGGATGATTTACAGGGTACAGGGCATGGTTAAAAGGAAGGCTTATTTTAAAATGAGCTGTAATATTACCCTGTATTAGAGAGATATGAAGAAGAACTCTGAGAAACAATGATTCAAAGGAAGTCTCTATTATGTGGAACTTGTCGCGTCTTATTCTAGGTTCAGTCATTGCTCCACTATAAAAAGAACATGTCATTTTAAGGCAAATCCTGGAACATTTTTCAAAGTTATCTGACCTTATTTCACATGTAAGCCGTATAACATTCCTGCCTTCTCACAGTCTTTGTCTGCAAGCCAAATTAAACTTGACAGGTTTACTGTGCACTTGAATGTGACACCAAGTGAAGCTTCAGGGAGCATCGACCCACGAGAATGGAAACCAAATCGGTCTTTCTCATAAGCTTTGTTTAAACCTATATATCTCAATTTTGGTATCTGAAGGGAGAAATGCAAGACAAACCTTAGTCAGCTTATGTGTTTACATATGCATTCTGAGTGGGCAGTACAGCTATTGTTAATGGGTCACATGTATGGAATCAAATATGGAACATGGAATGGCACAGAGCTGGATGACTTAAAAAAGTAGCAGACCAAGGTAAAATTTTGGATTGGAAATATATTTAGCACTGATAGGAGATCCCATACCATGTATTATGGCAAATAATGAACAGTCCGGTCATAAGCACATCAGTGGGTCACAGTGAGCAGGGTGAGTGATTGGCAGATACCCCCTATTCTATTCCAATTTTTTCTTAGATTCTGTTCTGATCATGCTCCACTGAATTTTGTGTTCTTTCTTTCAATGCTCACTAGTACTTCACAGGGCAGATAAAGGAACTGTTGGTTATCCCTCTGGGGAGAGACACCTTGGCATTAAAAGCAGAGTGCGCTGGGGCATAAGCACAAAGGAGCATTCATAAGCATGTGCGTGTGTTCGTAGGCAGAAAGAAGAGACAGAGTCATTCTTAGTTTTTAAACTAATAAGAGTAGTATTTATTAGTGAACTCCATTAAGGATAGAAAAGTGGAGAGATAGGTCCTCCACTCTAATCTATCTAGCTGATTGGGATGGATGCAGTCAGCATCCCATCTGCACACTTGGTGCAGCATGGAGAGCAAGGGAGAGAAGTGTGGAGAGAAGGAAGAAGCAGGAAGGAGGGAAGTCCCTGAGAATAGCAATCTACACATCAAAGGGATAGTGTCAGTATGATAGAGAAAAGGTGTCAATGCCTTTGGTGGGGTTCTCTGTGATGTGGCTCCATTGCAGCTTATGGAGAATTTGGGGCAGTGTCTGTAGGATGCACAATTTTTCAAGGTTGAGGCACAAAACTTTCAAGGTGGCTCCAGGAAACCCTCTTGGCAAGAGCACCCAGGTTTGGTGAACTTTGTTTCAAGGCAGTGGAAGATGGGCCCTACCCTTTTGGGGGTCCATAAAATCAAACCACCAGAAGCAAAGATCACCAAACCTGGGTGGTGTCATCAAGAGAGTCTTCTGAAGGTACCTTTGAAATTTTTGTGCCTCTTCCTTGAAAAATGTGCACCCTGCTTACACACCCAGAAATGGAACCAGGGCAGCTCAGAGCGGAGAATCTGGGAAAATTTATTGGGGTGCCTGTCAGAAGTGCATTTTTAAAACTAGCAGTACAAAACTTTCAGGGTATCTTCCAGAGACCCTCCTGATGATACCATCCAAGCTTGGTGATGTTTGGTTCAGGGGGTCAAAGGTTATGGACCCTCAAAGGTGTAGCCCCATCTCCTGTAAGCTCCTATGGAAACAATGGGGGATTGGGCACCCACTTTGGGGATCCATAACCTGGGACCCCCTGAGCCAAACATCACCAGACTTGGGTGGTACCATCAGGAGAGTCTCTAGAAGATACCCTAAAAGTTTGGTGCCACTAACTTTACAAGTGCACTACCTGCAGACTAAAACCCGAAAAAACACCAAAAATACAAAAAAAATCACAGACATGAATTATTCGGGATTCCCGAATATATTCGAGTATCCCGAATATGATATTCATCTTATTCAGGTATACAGATTATTTTATGCCTGAATAAACCCGAATAAATAATAAATATAGCTGATGATGGGAAGCAGGTAAAAAGTAGGTTGGTGAATGGCTGTGGAGAGAATGAGGCAGGGAAAGGGGAGAGGATATGTGGGTTGCTAGAAAGAGTAAAGAGGGAAATAATGTGAGGAGGGGAATATGGAGGAAAGTGATGGGATTCTAGAGGGATTCCCTCCATTCAAGAAGGGCTGGCCCAGCAGGTAGCACCACACAACTGGGCCATAGTTTTCCTAGGCAGAGGCTACTGGAGGAGGTGAAAATGAGATGCCCCCTCATAAGTCCTTGCAGGTTCTCACTTATAATCATATAATTCTTTACTTCCAAACTATATTTATCTTTAGTGTCCTTATAATAAAATCTCATCACAAATCGCTATTTCAGAATGTAAATGTTTAATTTACATTTTAAATGTTCCAAACAGTCTTCCAAGCATGACAAAATTTACCTTCAACCTTTCTGGCTAGAAGAACAGTGACTGATATGTAAAAATGGGTTCTTTTGGTTCAGGATCACATTATCAATAAACAATTTGTAATGTTCTCATCATAGAAAGCAAGGGAGGGGGCTGACACACACAAAAGTGGAAAGAATTCTTCTGTTAAGGCAGGAGCTAGGAAAGTTAGGAAATCCAGGAATATACCCTCCGCAATTATAAAGGGAAAGGAAGTTCACTTTCTCTGTCTGGCTTCTTCCCTGGCAGGATAAGACAGAGCCTCATTGCCTAGCTTAATAGCGGACCGTGGCATCAACAATATGAGTCTTGAACAGAAGAAAGAAAGTGAAAACTGGTAATTTAAATTTATTCTGCCAGTCTTTAACATTAGTACCATAGAAATGTTATTTGGACCTAAGTGGTGTAGTTGTCATCCATTGCTCAGTAGTTGATAGACATTTTTGCTTACTATTTTTTTCTTTTCAGTAATCAATGGCTTTATATACAAGTCAGAATACATTTTCTGCTTACTGAAGTGGCGTTTTACTGTGGTCATTCTGCCCTTCAAAATTCTGTCTTGGCACAAACTCAACAAGGTGCAAATTAAAGTACTTCAGGGAGATTACTGTACAAAGTAGCATTTCTACAACAGGATAAATTCACAAAAAAATTGCCCTAATGGTTAATGTAGTAGCTAGGAAAGTAGTTAGGAAGATTGGAGGAGAAATGGGTTGGTGCAGTCATGTCGACAACATATTGTCATTTTCAGTTTGAACCCTGAAGTGATGTCATGTTGCCCTAAGATTTAGTGGAAACTTTATGGATTTATCATACCATTTCTGCTAAACCCTACACTGGCTCAGAAATTATATCACACTGTTGATTTCTCCCTTATTATTTTTTTTTTGCAGAGCCCTACTGAGCAGTTGCAGGGATCAGGGAGCTGCAGATGGAAGGTCTCTATAGCAGGAGACAACTCTAGATATGTCTATGATCATTAAATTAATGTAAATTCTTTAAGAGAGATTTTTAGTTGGCAGAACTAAAGAGAGCTACATGTTTCTGCTGGTGGAAATGGGGAAAGGTTCTTGTTTCTATTTCAATTTGTTCTCATTAATAACTTGAAACCAGTGCCAGCTGGATAAATTCCACATCCTCATGATATAACAGAGTTACCTCTGGGACAAATTTTATCACAACACAGAAAAAAGATTTGCCCTTGTGTCTGGTTGTTGAAGGGATGCTGAGAATTGCAATATATCAACAGGGGGTATATCAACATAACAAATTAGATTAATCATCCATGTGAAATTTCCTTCTCCCCTCTGCAATTCTGGGCTTTTTGTGTGGAACAAATTGTTGCAACAATCAACACACACACACACACACACACACACACACACACACACACACACACACACACACACACACACACACACACGGTTTGTCTGAGTGCTCAAGTAGGAGGAAGGTTTTACATGGTACATTCTCTCTTTGTTGGTGAAGGACTTCCATACCTCCTGTACAACACTAATGCTCTATTGTTCCAGAATGTATAAACCAGGGACACAGCCTCCAATGTGGTTGTACATATACTTTATTAAGGTTAGGGGTAGGGGTAGGGGCTGTGGCTAATGGTAATTCATCTGTTTTGCATGTAGATGGTTGTAGGTTCAATCTTGGTTTCTTCAGTTAAAAGAACTGCACAGTAGGTGGTGTGAAAGCCTTCCACCAGAGACCTTGGATAGTCACCGCCAGTCTGAGTAGGCAGTAGTGATCTTGGTGGACCAGTGGTCTGATGCACTATAAGGCAGCTTCCTCTATGCCCGCATGCATTGTGCCACTTAGTAAATTATTGTATTTTCTGAGATTTTCAGTCTAGAATGTACTAAGGAGTATAATGAAGGACTATGCTGTAAATTCCTGACTGGCTTTTCTGATGTTAGGTTATAAGTTACTCCAGTACAGAATGATGTCCTACAAAAAGGTAATTCCATTCAAGTTCATACAAATGCACGAGAGTAATCACTTGGGACATTCTGGAGCATCTTGTCTTCCTTCTGTACCTACTGATCTGAAGGCAATTTTAGAAATATAGCTCTTCCTTTTTATACCAGTCCTGGCAGAATCTCATTTCAGAATCATAGGAAATCAGTTGTCATAATTTTAATTTGTCAACCAATTCCCAGTCTAAGCATGATGGCAAACCTTACACAGTCATCATAACCCAGTTGCAGTATTTGCTTAGGTGCTCGAAAGACCCAGGTTTAAGTGATAAATTACTTGTGCAGCATTGTCAGTTTTGAATGATGTGCATATAACATTTAACTAGATCAGTTTCCTTGCTTTAAGTATGGAAACTGCAAGTTGTGAAAGGACCAGACCCTCATGTCCTGTGTATGTAATGAAAGGACAGCTGGTGATTTAAATGTGTGTGGTCGATTCAAAACTGATGGTAGTTTGAATATTTCACCATTTTTGTACCTGAGTTTTATTCTAATTGTGCTTTTCTGTGTGCATGTTAAATTGAAGTCATGATACTTAATATGAATTATTTTTCTTTTGTGTGATTGTCATGTATGGACACTCTTTTAGAAACTGTAACATGAACAGGATGCTCTGCCTAATGCATGCTTCATTTCCCTTTGGTTTGGTCATTTCCCTCCATTCAGTTAGTAGCATTCAGGAAAATTCAGCCTCCCCCACATCTTGCCAAGGTCAAGGTTGACCTTGATGAGGTACGTGCTTGTAAATCACATGCACTGGCCATATGACATAGATCTGTGAGACAGAAAGGCAGTACAGAAGTGTGCACTGGGACCACAGCAACCTACCAGTGTCACAGCAATGAGGCAACCAAAGATGATCAGGTCTCATGAAACAGACTGTTCCAAGAGAATACAGTACAACGTGCTCTCCAGACAGTGAGCCAGGCAAATCGGAGAGGTGCCAGAGACTGTGTCTGCATTATTTTATTTCTTCTTGTTTATAAAACAGACATCTTTGAGATAGTCTTCCAATTTATTTGTGTTCCATTTACAATCTGGAACACATTAGTTATTCAGGTAGGGATACTAAGCGGACTACTTGTCTTGTATGTGGGGGGTACGATGTTCCGTAATCCTTACATGGTGAGGAGCATTTATGAAGGCTATGATTTATTTGACATCCTATAAATAATAATCAGGAAAACAGATTGACGGATCACTCCTCAATGGAGACCTCTTTCCTCAGTGACAGAGCTCTAATTGTTAGACTAACATTTTTCAGATAACCCTGCCTTCTGTCATGTATTAGAGTGTGTGTGTATAGCTATCCTTTTATCTTCATTCTGTGACTTGAATAAGAATGTGAAGCAAAACATAAAGAGATAATATATGGTATTCTACAGAGTTCACAAAATAAAAAAATGTCCCTCCTCAGAAATGAATTTATAAATGTAAATGTCAACATGATAGAAGACAAATACAGGGATAGAAGAGGCCAAGATAGAGACTCAAAGATAGGAATGGATAGATTTGAGAAAATGCAGTTGCATCTAAGGACCTCTGCCCCTCTCTGTTTCTCTGTCTTGCACACACAGAGCTGCATCAGTTGATACCCTCCCTTCAAGCAGAGTGGTTGCCTACTGGGAAGATCAATGTGTCCAGTGCTGCCCAAGTGTTTGCAGCATCCACCCAAATCCTTCATCTGAACTTACTCCTGTCAGGAGAAAATCTGTTGTAGAACAAAAAAGAAAACATTAGACTGCAACAAAACCAGCATAGATTACACATGTGTAACAGACTTTTATGACCGTACAGTATAAGATGCACAATAAATAATAAAATTGAAACAATGATCAATTGGACTAGGAATACAAAATGAAATTACAATGTGGACCCTAATTGCCAAGCTGGCATAGCATGAGCAATGCAGAATGAGGTACTGCAAAGGTATAGGCAATGCAGTACCCAATCCTGCATTTCTGCATGAAGGCAACTTCTGAACTGTCTTGTCCTACTACAGATCAACTGAACCTTGATCTGTGTTCACTTGGAAGGGTTTGTTTGGGATTTATTGCTAAAAAACCCTCTTGATTTTGTATGTGGCTGAGAGAAATTAGGTGAACCAGAATTCATCCCTATTAACGTCATCGATCTACAATATTTATTTAGCTGAGTAACAAGTTGAGATTAATAACACATTCCTGTGCTCCAAAGGCACAAATGAGCTCTCCTGGGCAATTTAGAAAGAACCCTGATGGATACAAAAAGGGGATATCTGTTCTCTGATATGGTGATCTCTTCTGACCACAAAATGAAGTAGCTCTTCTGAGACATTCTGGGTACTGTTATCAAGGCATCATCAAGTTGCAGCAATTTATGTTGTTATCTTGTAATATTCCTGTCCCTAATAAAAGAATGTTCAAACAGTTTATTTTCCCGTGATAACATTTTCCAAGCTGTTAAAGTGAAATCGCTCCCCAATGGCTTTCCATGTTTATATTTTGTGTTTTGTAAAATATTTCCTTTCTCCCCCTTTCCAGTACGCCATTTAAAAGATTGCTTTCAGTGAAGAGAATAAAAGAATGCATTAATTGCAGGTGAGCTGACCAATGATCAATGCATAATTGAGAAAAGAAAAGTTGAAAACTTCTATTTGTTGACAAGATAAACAATCTATATATATAAAAAGCTAACAGTGTTTTTGTTGATGACAGTATACCTCAGTAACTGCTGGGCCAATTCCTCTGAAAATTCCCAGCCACTATAGTCAGCCAGGCGAGAGTGTTTTTAGATGTTCACATACCTGAAATTTCACTCCTGGCCCAGGTAAAACGCCTTTTTCCTGGTGCTCCATGGTGAAGCACATGCAGCTGCCTGTGTGTAACTGTCACCCTTAGAATGTTCGTGCTGCTTAGAATGTTTGCTCAGATGGCCAGATATGAGCAGTGAAAACAGTACACAGGCAGTAACTCGAGTGGAAGTGAAACACATTCATACACATACACACGAGGGAGAGGGAAGGGATGGAGAGGGAGGGGTGGCATGCAAGGGAAGAGAAGTGAGAGAGGGGAGACAGTGAGGGGTGGCATGCAAGGGAGGGGAGGCAGGGGGCCCAGCATCTTGATATGACCCACCCTAGTGGAGGAAAGGGAAGGGAAGGAGGGGGAAGGGTGCCATGCAAGGGAAGAGAAGTGAGGGAAGGAAGAGAGTGAGGGGTGACATGCAAGGGACGGGAGGGAGGGGCCAGGCACCCTAGATTCCCTGAATACTGCGGTTACAGTTAAGAAAACCAGGCATGCATTACTCAGGAGGGTTTCCTCAGAAGCGACACCCACTGCCACCAACTAAACTTACTCCCAGGTAAAGGATCATGACCAGCCAGCCTAGATGTGTCGGAGGTGTGCCTTTCCATTCCCCCCCCCAAAGGAATGTGGGCACACACATCAATGACATCGCACAGTATCAGGCTGCGTGTTTGCATGAGCACGTACTGCTGGCCTCTGCAATTGATTGGCTGCTATTGTTCCTTTTCCATTTCACCGCAAAAACCCACAGCAAAGCATGGCTGGGCCACGCTAGCGAAAACTAAAAAAGGTTCTCCTTTATCATGGCAATTGAAGTGCATTTGTCACTCTTCAGTATTGCTTCCAATTATTTTGTAAATGTTTCTCATTTAAAATTGTGATCAAGTGGATAAAATAAATCAGAATAAGACTATTGTATTTAAGATGTTTTTTTGAAAATGCCCAAGTAAATTCCATGGTTGCCCAGGTCAAATTGACCCTGCCTTTTAGAAGATGTACCGCTGTCACAGCTGGAAAATATGGAAAGTGCCATACATTGTCCATTTGGATTTCAAAAACAATTTGAAATGGGCTTCATATTTGAATGATGGACACAATCATATTTTGACTTTGATTTCCTACATTTTATTTGCTGTTTTGTTTTGTGCTTGTTGTAGTGCATGAGAAGCCTTGTAAAGGATTGCCTTCTCACTGAGACATTACATTTTGACACAGGCACAATTTGACCCATGCAGGTATTTTCAAACAAGCAACTTGCATGAATCTAGAAGCATGACAATGGTTCTTAGAAGAAACATGCTCTATCAAGAAAGAAGATGACAGTTGTAACAGCAGCCTGTGAGGTAGGGTTGCCAACTACCCAAAGAAAAAATGTTGTGCCCCTTTTTAATGCATTTATTTCCTTGATGCATTTATTTATTTGAAACATTTGCATGTCACTTTTCCCCAAAGAGGGTCCACAAGGTGATGAGTAGCAAAATAGCATTTTAAATAAATATGGTATATATAAAATATGTAAACAATTCAATAAAAACATTTAGACATATAAACACATATACCATTGTACTTAGAGAGAAGGCCCAATAAGAGTTACTGGGAGTATGCCAAACAAACAAAAAAAGAAAAGAAAAAACTGTTCACCAACTGACAAAAGCCAATGATAGAGGGAGGCACATTAATCTTCCTGGGGAGAAGTTCCAAAGTTTTGGCACCATGTTCATAAAGGCCCGTTCTCCAGTTGCACCCATCTAACCTCAGATGATGAAAGTCATTCCAAGTAAGGCCTCTGAAGACCAGAGTGGATGAGTAGATTCATATGAGAGAAGGCAATCTTTCAGGTATGCCAGCTCCAAGCTATATGGGGCTTTCATTTTGAATTGAGCTTAGAAGCAAATAGGGAACCAGTGTAGATGGAACAAGACTGGAGTGATATGACTCATCCCAGTTGCCAATCCTGGATGCAGCATTCTGATTCCAAAAAGTCTTCAAGGGAAGCGTCATGTAAAGTACATTGCAACAATCCAGTGTAGACTTTACCTGGACATGTACCACAGTGGCAAGATCTTTTCCACCCAGGTTCTGGTTCACCAGCTAAATCTGGTAAAAGGTACCCTGATCACCAATGCTATCTGTTGAACCAGCAGAAGATCCAGGTCCAGAAACACCCTGAAGCTCCAAACCTTCTCCTTTAAGGACAGTGCGGCTCTATGCAGAACAGAATATATTCAGTTTCTTGTGTCAGTGTTTCCCTCCACCAGAAGCACCTCCCATTTGGTCAGATTAAATTTCTATTTGTTAGCTTTCATCTGTTCCAAAACCATACCTTTGCACAGTTTCCACATCCTTCCTGGGTTCTGTTGAAAGCACAAGATACAGTTGAATGTCACCTGCACATTGGCCTCTCCTAGTGTCTTTATGTAGATGTTGAAAAGCATAGAGGAGGAGATAGAACATTGCAGGACCCCAGAGTCCAAGCAGCAGTCCTCCAGCACCACACTCTGAAATATGCCTTTAAGGTAGTATTGAAACCACCACAGAACAGTGCCTCCCTGCCCTAATCATAAATGGCAGTTCAGAAGGATACTATGATCGATGGTATCAAAAGTTGCTGAGATGTTCAGGAGAGTTAAAAGGGTTTAACTTTTCCAGTCCTGAACAGGTAATTCAATGGGTAACCAAGGCTGTTTCAGTGCTGTGACCAGTTCTGAAGCCAGATTGGAATGGATCCAAACTGTCTGCTTCATTCAGTAGTCCCTGAGGTTGCCCAGTTACCACTTGTTCAATGGGATATTATTTACCAGGTGATATTATTTACCCCAAAGCCATGAAAAACTTCAACTGCCCATTTCTACACATTAAAACTTTCATTAAAGGGGGAGGACAGTTTCTCTTTAGACAGTTGGCAACCCTACTGTGAGTGTGCAAATGTCTCAGTTCTGCAGCAAGTCTTTACAACCACTGGGACTCCAAGCCTGTTTTCTGCTTCAGAGCATTTAAAAAGTTTGGACTGAAGAAGCTGATTTTCCTAGACTTGTTCTGTAATGCAAATGCAAAGCCTACACTGACTAGAAAGACAAACATGCAACATAAATTATTTTTTTCTGTGTTCTGTTCTGTGTTAACATCCTTACTTGACACAAAGAGGGTAAAAGGGGCCCAAAAGGTGATTTTTAGCATCATGTGAAAGAAAGTTCTTAGTTTCTGAAGTGTTTCTCAATGCTGTTAGGGCTGCCTTAGAGAATCAGTCGTGAGTATTGTTAATGAGGCATCTACAATGAAAGCCATATTTTACTGGAAGTAAAACACTAGCTAATGGTACTGATCCAACTAGTTGTGAGTACAGCAGAATACTGCATGCTTTCTTTGGCCCTTGTGACATTTACAAAAACTAGATTTTCTAAGCGTGTAGTCCTGAGCAAATGTGTGTATACCCCCCCCCCCCAAAAAAAAATCTGTTCACATCAATGGGAGAGGTTGTATCATGTCAGTCAGTTACTTGCTGTGCTAGATTTCGACCTGTGGGGAGAATTTTTCTTTTTAACATTAGGCATCATTCAAATATAAAATTCTTCACTTGCTGTTTGAAGTGGTAGAGCCCATTCTACAACCTCCAGATGCAATCATTTCAGCGCCAGCTTATTCTACTGCCTATGAACCCCTAGCAGAGTTGGAATTAGGCATTCTTGAGCATTACTTTGGCTCATGTCTTGCTTATTAGTCATCAGCAGGGAGCCGATTGCTCAGTTAATTGTTTGGGTATACCTGATTGAATCTGGGTATGTCCATCTGAATTATGATTTCTTGCACAATTACAGTTATTTGTGCAAAAAGTCACAACAAAAAGGACTGGATCCAGTGGATCCATTTCCCATTCTGCTGGCAGCCTCCAATTTTGAAAAGTGCAGAGTGTTTAAAAAGTTTGTGACTTTTTTTTAAAGTGAGACTTACTGCCAATGTGTTTGCATACCTTCTGTGGCTGCCACTGAACCCAGCTAATTTTGCAATTGTTTCTTGAAATCAGTTCTCAGATAGATGTGCCTGACTGAGTTAGCTTAAAAACCAGCCAATGCAATATAGCTGATGCTAGCAATGTAAAGGATGCATCTGACTATGCAGGAACAAAGAAAAGATGACCAGCAATACAAGTAAGTCACTCAAATTATTAGTTGTGATTTAAGAGAATAAGTGCCTCAATTGTCAAATTAGAAATTTATTCTTTGTACTAAACAGAAAGCCCCACGTGCCCCATCAAGGTGCACATGTGCAGTGGCTGCAGCACAAACTGAGGGGAATCTCTTTTTTTCAAGCTATAAATGTGTATTTCTGTGCATATGAAGTAAGGCTGTCAACCAATTAAATAATTTCTAGTTATTAATGTTCTACTTATTAAAATCTAATTGATTAATATGAGATTTACAGTACAAACCCCAGCAGAGTTATGCCTTTCCAAGTTTATTGAAGTCAGTGGGCTTAGGAAGGTATAATTCTTCTGGGGATTGTACTGTAAGTTGCTAATTATAAATTCACTATGATGTTGTGGGAGCCTGTGTTTTACAGTGGTTGTACTGTCAAACTGTGAAGACCTGGGTTCAAACCTCTGTTCTGCCATATGGTTCATGCAATGGCTTTTGGGCTGGCAAAACATGTTCTCTCTCTCTCTCTCTCTCTCTCTCTCTCTCGGTCCTCTCAATGTATTTCAAAGGCAAATTGTAGTGAGGATATAATGGGCACAAACCTCATATAAACCTTTTTGAGCAACTTGAAGGTAGGGCAGGATAAAATGGACTTACAGTCCTAGTATAATGATGGAGCTTTTAACATTCTTATCATACTGTATTAGCTACTGCAGAGTTTCCAGAGTTTATGCAAAATTTGACCTTTGGAATACATCCAGACAAAGTGTTTGTTATCCAATCAGGTACCAAACAGGTACCTGTAATTCTATAAGGGAGGTGGGGTAGCATTCAGCATAGCACTTCTAGGCAATGGCCGCTTCCGCACAAGCCATTCAGAGCGGTGAGGGGCCGGTAAAAACGTTGGTATGGGGAATCAAACCTAAATTGTCCCTGGAAGTTATCATGACTAAACTGACTAAACTGAGGCTAGCATACATGAATCAGTGGCCCTTTCTGCACCACAACGGTGCGGGGGGGGGGGTGTTGGCATATACAATGCCAACACACACACCCCGGACCGTTCACACGGATGGTCCCAGGAGGGCGGCAGGCGGTGGCACAGCCTTCGCACAGGCTGCGCCGTCGCTGAATGCTTACCTCGTCTCCTGGCTTCCAGCTCGTCACAGAGGCCAGGGGACACGCCCCTTCAGGCTGGAGCAACGGCTCTGGAGTTGCAGGCCAGGGGGGCATGTCCCCTGGCCTCTGCGACGAGCTGGAAGCCAGGAGATGAGGTAAGCGTTATGGGACAGTGCAGGGGAAATGGTGCCTTCCAGCTGCTGCTTCTGAATAACCTCGCTGGGGGAGCGAAGTTTGGAAGCAGTGTCTTCGCACCACTCGGGGGTTGCGAGGCTGGTGCTGCTGCGATGCAGCAGTGGCGGCTGTGTGAACCCCTCCCCAGGGACGCTGT
This sequence comes from Sphaerodactylus townsendi, assembly GCF_021028975.2. Lineage (NCBI taxonomy): Eukaryota > Metazoa > Chordata > Lepidosauria > Squamata > Sphaerodactylidae > Sphaerodactylus > Sphaerodactylus townsendi. The sequence continues at coordinate 79,777,424 of NC_059427.1, read as the reverse complement.
TTTTAGCGTCCCTGGGGCGCTCTTTACCGCCCGTGCAGAAAGGGCCAGTGAATCAATATGAACGTTAACAGCCTTGTTCAGGCCCTGCAAATTGAGGGCCATGGCTATCTTTATAAAATCAGTCCATCTCAATCCATCACATGTTGAGTCTTCCTCTTTTCCTGCTGCCTTCAACTTTTCCTAGCATTATTGTTTTTTCCAGTTAGTGGTGTCTTCTCTGAATGTGACCAAAGTATGATAGCCACAGTTTTAGGGACAGTTAAGGCTTGATTTGATCTAGAACCTATTTATTTGTCTTTTGGGGAGGAATGGGAGGTCTACAGTATCTATACCACACTCCTTCAACACCACATTTCAAAGGAATCAACTTTTTCCAGTCAGTTTTCTTCATTATCTAGCTTTCACATGCATACATAGTAATGGGGAAAATACTGTGGCATAAATTAACTTGATCTTGGTTGCCCGTGAGACACCCCTAGACTTAATAATCTATTCTAGTTCTTTTATGGCTTCCCTTCCCAGTCTCAATCTTCTGATTTCTTGGTTGCCCTATCCTTTTTGTTGATGATGGTGCTAAGGAACACAAAGTCCCAGTCAATTTCAATTTCTTCATCATCCACCTTAAAGTTTAGTAATTCTTTAGTAATCATAACTTTTGTCTTCTGGATACTTAGCTGTAGTCCTGTTTTGGCAATTCCTCCTTTAACTTTCATCAGTAGTCATGTCAAGTCTTCACTATTTTCTGCTAGTAATGTAGAATCAACAGCATATCACAGACGGTAAATGTTCTCCCCCCCCCCCCCCAATTTTCACTCCACCTTCATCTAAAACTAATCCACCTTCATCTATATCTCCAGTTCCTGAACTAGATCTGAATCTACTGGTCCAGTTCATTCAGGATCACAGGCTATAAGGAGCAGGTCAAAAGCTCTGGTGTCAAGACCTGTATCAGAGGACAACAGAAGATCAAACCAGATCTCATTAAGCATACAAACAAGTTCCCAAGATTGCCTTCCCTGCTAAAACAGACTCAAGTGATATCCTGTAACAAGTATTAAAGTCATCAATAGAATCTTGCCTTTTCTGAGGCATGCTGAATTTTTATGTATAGGCATACGCACAAAATGCTAATGGAAGAATGTTCTAACATATAATCCTGTACCTGCATTCTGAAACATTATAGGCCATGAATGCTTCAGTCGCATGATGAACTGTATATCAATGCTTGTCTTAAGACTGTTGGCCAGAATATCTACTTGATGTCCTATACCCTTTATCTTTTGAAAAACAGAATTTTGTATATACTGCAATTTATGGGCTACCCTATTGGAGAATTTTAGATGGCCGCGGATTTTGTTATTTAGAAATTATGATGACTCACTGCTTTACTGCAGGTATAGTGCAGGCAGAGATGCAGAATATTATGCTGGCAGAACGGTAAAGTACAGTCAGACTGCTAGTGAACAGGTAACCTGAGAACAAGACTCACAGAGGTGGTGTTCATAGTGCAGTTGGGAGGAACGGCAGCTATTATGCCACAGTCAAACTTATCTAACCCAAGCAGAAAGCACTGTGTCATTTGCCTAGGGAAGGAGCATACTTGCAATGGAATTAGTGGTTATTAATCAATTAGATCCTCTGTGATGGCGTCCTAGTAATTTTTATGACCCAGCATCAAACTGTATCAGGTTCTTTTGTGTGCCAACTTGAAATCCCTTCCAATTTGATAAAGACACTTTACAATGCTCTCTTGGTTCAGGTCCGCAACTGACCACACAATGATGGGGGAAAATGTGTGCATCTGGAATGGAGACTTGGATTTCATGTGCTGACCCTTCCCAGACTGTGGGGTGACATGATAAGTTACTGCTCTCTCCAGGAACTTTATTTGCATTGTAATGGCTTCATGGTGACTGCAGTGGCCCAGCAGCAGGGCTGTCAGCACAATGTATGACCAGGAGGACATTTCCATAGCAAAAGAATGTGGGGCTCTTTGGTATTTGCTAGATTTGGTAAACAATGAAGTCCAGGTCTTCTCTTCGAAGGCATTTGGCCCTTTAAAAATGTTTCTGTTCCCTTTATTTTTGTGCGTAATGGGTGGGGGGGTGAGCGAGGGGGCGGTGGTTGTTGTCATGGTAGGCACCGGGCTTTCCACTGCAGTATTGTATTCAATATTCCAATCACCTTGCAAGTCAAGAAGGCTTGTGGAGCTTGCGGTAGTGTCAGAATGAAAAACGAGCCATGGCGTCACGCTTGGCCAGCCGCTGGCTGTCGGTTGCAGATTGAGTGCCACGCTGCGGTGTGTTTGGTTTCATATCAACCATTCCAGTGCAGCATTTGGAAGGTGTGTTTCTTTTTTTAATCAAGGAAGAAAGATCCAGTGACGGAGGATTTGGGGACCGATGGCTGTCGCCCCTTGTTCCAATTCCTTGGCTTCTGCATGCCGATTGTCAATTATTTGCACCGAAGCAGGAAGATGAGGTCTGAGATTGCATGGTGTATTTGCTTCTGTCTATCTCACCCCCCACCATCCAACCACAACTGACTCCTTGTACATTTTTTCATATCAAGGAGTGTTGTAATTTCTTTGTTTTGTGCTTTTACGGATTTGAGTTTAGAGATTTCCTGCAGTAATGTGAGGGAGGGGAGAATTTTTTTTCTGGTAGAATGTATTACAGCCATGAGGAAGCACGTACCCTTCTGAATCCTGTTAAACGAAACACAGTATGTGTGTTGCGGATGTACTGGTGAGACAACCATGATATTTGCCTACCGGCGAGCCCCATAAGGTCACAGTATAACTTATTCTCTCACCTCAGCTCACAATGAATCAAATAAGCAGCCTATTTTCATTCTCAATGGATGTATGTTAATTTTAAGGTTGGGTTTGAGGGGTTTCTTGTGAATGGAGAGTGCAGTAGCAATACCTAATAAAGAAGAAGAATGGAAATTATATATTTTTCCTATTGATGTTGCAATGTTAGCACCTATTATTATACTGCTCCCCAATTCTGTATCACTAGTTTAAGTGATACATTTGTCTATTGACAGTTGGGCTTCCCTGCTTTCCCCATCTTATCACTGATGACTGGTTCACACATTGATGTACAGTGTACAAGACAACAGCCCTTTCTTGCTGTTTCCCCAAGTAATCTGTATTCAGAGACATACTATCTCTGAGCATTTTGCTATCATGTCTATTAGCTAGGGATAGACCGCACCTGTGTGGACACATCTGATGCCCTCTTCAGGACACAAATTCTGTGAATTATCTGTGTGTTGTGTGGACAAGTACTTTGTTTTGGCTTTCCTAAACATACTGTCAGTCAATTAAATTGGGTGGCCTGAGTTCTAATGTTATGAGACAGCAAGAAAAAGTTATTTCAAGGTACTTTCTACTACTAAAAATCCCTAAATAGATTAGTCTTTCCTTATGGGGTGTTCAACCCCTTGATCACTTTGATTTCCTTCTAGATTTTTTGAATGTCTTTGATATATTTTTTTAGAACAGGAGACCAGAACCATGCACAGGATCCCAAGGTGCATCATAGATTAGCATAAAGGCAAATACTAGTCATTTTAATTTCAGTCCTTCTAATTCTGTCATTTTTATTCAGTTGCCCACCAATTAATGTATTTTCTGGCTAATTACAACTATTTTAGACCCCTACTCAATGCTCCATAGCCTAGGGATAGAATCCTTGCTTCAGATGTAGGGACCAGGACTCCCATCGGCCCCCTACAGAGGCTGATGGGAATTGTAGTTCCTGAACATCTGGAGAGCCGCAGGTTCCCTACCCCTGGTCTAGGAGCAGCAGTGGCGTAGGAGATTAAGAGCTCGTGTATCTAATCTGGAGGCACCGGGTTTGATTCCCAGCTCTGCCACCTGAGCTGTGGAGGTTTATCTGGGGAATTCAGATTAGCCTGTACACTCCCACACATGCCAGCTGGGTGACCTTGGGCTAGTCACAGCTTCTCGGAGCTCTCTCAGCACCACCCACCTCACAGGGTGTTGTGAGGGGGGAAGGGCAAGGAGATTGTAAGCCCCTTTGAGTCTCCTATAGGAGAGAAAGGGGGGATATAAATCCAAACTCCTCTTCTTCTTCTATGTGTGAAGTTAGTTTCTTTCCCTTGTACATCCCTTTGAAATGATTTTTATACTGAATTTGATTTGCTATTTTGTTACTCATTCACCTTTTTGGAGAAGATACTTTTTAGGGCTCTGTATTCCAGACTACAGTTCACTATCCATAACAATTTGGTCTCCCCCCCCCCCCCACTTCTCACCTTTAATGCCAGATCATCTATGAATGTTCGAAATTGTCCAATTCCAGTTCAAGATCCTTGGATCCACCTCTAGCCCAGTTTATAAATCACAGCAAATACACTTTTACATCCACGTATGCTTGATTTTTCTTTACACATACTTTGAGTATTGTCATGTTACATTCAACATATGTACAGCTGAACTGATCCAGGTACTGGTCCCCGATTTCATTTATGAAGTGAACATGCATTGGATCTTTCTTACAAACAGATGTAGGATGCAGGATGTACATGTGTTCATTATAACGTGAGCTGGGCTATTGCTTACTTCTTGGACAGATTTATGGAGGAGAAGTCGATTTATGGCTACCAATCTTGATCTTTCTTGATCTGAGGTTGCAAATGCCTTAGCAGACCAGGTGCTTGGGAACAGCAGCAGCAGAAGGCCATTGCTTTCACCTCCTGCATGTGAGCTCCCAAAGGCACCTGGTGGGCCTCTGCGAGTAGCAGAGTGCTGGACTAGATGGACTCTGGTCTGATCCAGCAGGCTAGTTCTTATGTTCTTATGTTCTTATGTTCTGTCGCCTGAACAGTCCATTTTCTTTTGTTGTCAATTTTTAAAAATTTACAAATCTATCAGAGGATCTGTCTTCTTATTCCATGATAGCCAAGTTAGTCAGGATACTATGGTAAAAGAATGTGTCAAAAGCTTCATAGCAGCCCAAAATATATAATGCCTCATATCTACATGCTTATTGACATGCTGTAGTTACTTCAGATTCTGCTAAGGCAAGTCTTCCCTTGTAGAAGTTGTACTTATTCTTCCTCATCAAGGTTTATTCTTGTTATGCTTAATGTTTCTAAGTTTAGTGATGCTTTCTACCAGTTTCAACTGGACAAACATGATACTAATAAGGCTGTAATACATTGGGTCTCCCTCCTTTGATCTCTTTATAAAAGATGGTGTTTTGTTGGCTACCCTCAGCCCTCTGTTAACAAGACAAATTTTAGTGGCAAGTTTTATGTTTATTTGAAGATCAACAATTTCAGATTCTTTATTGACACTGGGATGTGTGCCATACAGAGACTTGTTTATTTTTAATGTGTCACTTTGCCTTAGAACTTCTTAATCAACTCTGTTTCACACAGATCCCAGAACACTTTACAATGAAAAGCAAATGCAAAAAATCTAATAATTTTCTGTACTATTTCCTTATTGTCATTTAGCTTCCCTGACTGATTCCCTACTTCTGATGTGTTTACAGAAATGTTGTATTTTTAACACTTGTTGCAACACGTGAGTCAAATTATTTTGCTTCTTTGCTTACTTTATTATTTGTTTACATTTTGTTTCAGAATATTTTCCCCTCCTTTCATTCCAGTTGACATCCTGGTGTCCTTGCTTTGTTGCTGGACTTGCACAAGGCTTAATTCATTCACCAGGCTCTTTTATCTTTTGCCTCTGTATTTCCCTGCTGGGTTCCCTTGCTCAGAGCTTCCTTGCAGCATACCTCCTTCAGACATAATGTGATAGTTTCTATCCCTCCTCCCTGCCTCTTCTCTGGATAATGTGGGATTAGTTTCCCCCATCAGTGAGCTAAGTTCCTTCAAAGAACAAAATCAGGGGTATAGACACAGTATTTAATATTGTTCCTTGTATTTCTTTTCCCTAACTTTTTTTTAATGTGAGTGTTTTCAGCTTTCTTTTAAAATAGGCTGCAGAATTCATATATGATCTGTTTACCGTGGCTTGGATCTCACAGCAAATGTCCACCAACGTAAAAGATTTCCATAGTTGGAGTTCAACACATTTATCTCCGCCTTCTCACTGCAGTCCAAAATGTTCCTGGGGAACTCCCAGAAATAGTGTCTGTGGGGCGGGGGGGGGGGTCATCAGAGGTTTGCATCAGGAGAGAGAAACCATTTGGAAAACAATTTCCACTGGAGCCAGTGCTTTTTGTTGTGACTTTTTGCACAAATAACTCTGTTCTTGGAGTCTCTAGAAAGAATCAAAATGATTTAATCCAGTTCCTTCATTAAAATATATTTATATTACTTAGTGGCTTCTTTTTTATTGCACAAAAACCCACAAATGAAATGTAGTCTTCCATAGTTATCCAGTCAGACCACCCCCAACCACTTCATGTTGTATTGTCTCCAACATTGTAGATTGTGTTGCCCAGCTTCCACATTTTCTGCAAGATTGGAGTGAACTGTGATCCAACATTGAGGAATGCATGACTATGTCTGTTAAGGACCAATTTGTACATTACAGAAGAACCTCGGTTTTCGTTGGTAATCCGTCCAAAAAGAATCGATGAAAACCGAAACTGATGAAAACCGAGGCAAACTTTTCCATAGGAGTCAATGTAAATCCAATTAATCCGTTCTAGGCACTCAAAAAACATACCAAAAACACATTTTTGATGAATAAACATAGTGTCTAGTGCTGAAAGCAGTTACAAACAATAACACTAGGACCAGCTTCAGAGCCAGTGGACCAATGTAGAAACAGAAAGCTGGCCAAAGAGATCTGTTTCTGACTCCTCTTTAAGATTTGTCTGAAATGGGGCAAGACATTGTCATTAAACAAGTTGCAGACACGGCCTGCAACAACTTTGTCTGGGTAATTTTTCTCCACAAACCCCTGCACCTTACTGCAAATCGATGAAAACCAAGGCAAATAGATGAAAACCGAGACAAATTTTTCACTGAAAAAATCGATGAAAACCGAAGGCAATGAAAACCGAGGTTCCACTGTATAGTATAAAGATATTACAAATCGAAGAATCACTTTTAACATGTTCTAAGTGGGATAAACAGTCTCAGTAGCAAGCTCTGATCCCAACTGATCCCTGTTCGTTGGAATGCATAGCCTAGTGGTGGTACTTGATCCCACTCTGCCTTAAATATGTTTATATTGTTTGTGCATGTAAAGTGTTGTCAAATCACAGCTAATTTATAGTGATCCATTAGGGTTTTCAAGGCAAGGGACTAACAGAGGTGGCTTGCCATTTCTTTCTGTCATATTGACCATGGAATTCCTTGGTGGTCTTCTTCTGAGAACTGACAAGATCAGCCTACCCTGGACCATACAGGTCAGGGCATGTTTATTTTATCTCATTATAAAGTCTGAAAGGAACTACTGTTACCTCCAAATCCTTGCTTAAAATCTGAAGCACTTAAACATATTGCTCCAGAGTTCATCTTAGGACACAGACCAGCCTTTAGTATGCATGGCATACTAATGTTTCAGCAGTTACATTTTTATTGGTGATTCAAAGCAAGACTTATTCTCTCATCTGTAACCGTGTTATAGCAAAGCTTTGGAATTGACCCTAATTAATCTCCTGTACAATACAGCATCCTCATATGTTGTTAGCACCAAAGAGGACTGCACAAAATCTACTGGAGAATTTTCATTTTGCAATACCATTTGCATTCTTGAGCTGCAGACTTCTGCAAAACTTTATCACTGATTTAAATATTGGTTGACTGGAGGTTAACACAAGATTGTTGTTCTCACATGACTTCATTCCTTACAGTCCAATCCTGGGGGTGGCGGGGACAGACTCACTTTAGGAGTGGACACAGCCTTGCACCAACAGGGGTGCCCACCCCAGCAATTTAAGGGGCAAATGCACTGGTGGAAGGGGGAGATATGCAGGTGAGCAGGTGACACATGGCTCTGCAGTGCCCAACACCCGAAACTGCTACCATTCCCCAGCTCGCCAGCATAGAAAGTTGCCCTGATGTGACTAGGGGCATTCTGGGGGTGTTCCAGGGGGTGGAGCTGACTGTATTCGGCTTCCACTGCCCTCCCAGTCCCCACGTGCTGATGGATCTGGTCTTGGACATACACCACATTTTTTGTGGGGGATTTAAGCCAGTCAGTGTTTTCCTTTTTTGCAGGGGTGTGGGTGTTCTCCATGCCAAAGAGAAGCCTTTTGGAGGTGGCAGGGCAGTGCTACAGCAGCGCCATCCCCACTTGCTGGAGAGGTCTGGATTGGACTGTCAAATGTTTACAGAAAAATGAGTCTCACTCCCAGTTGCACTTCATCATGTATTCATAGTTCTCAGTGAATATTCCTTATTTTATCATGAGGACAGTTTAGATGTAAGATTTAAGATATAAGAATGCTAAATGTTTAGTTTTTATGCATGCATTTGTGTGCGTGCATGCGTGCATACAGGTATACATGCACACATACAAAGACAGCTTGACACAAAACAATATAGTAAGAATGCAGAAGGCTAGTTCAAAAAGTTAAAATGATAATATGAGTACAGATGGCGAATGAACAGAACAACCAAAATATTTCAGGAATTAACATAACATGTTTACTTCTATTAGCATGAACCACAATCAAATTTCATGAAAGCACGATAGATTCCAGAATGGCCAAAACATTTTTTAAATCAGGTTTGGAAAGTAACAGAACTTTATGATGAAACAAAACAAAGCAAAACATGGATGCAAATCTTTCATAGGCACTTCAGCCACTCTGTTGCCTTCAGATGACAATAGTGATGATGCAGTTTCATGTTTATAAAACATGAAATTGATATAAAATCATATTTTACAGAAATAGATGATACTGGAGAGGTAAAAAAAGGGGCAGAACTAAATACAGAGTACGCAAAATCTCATAATAAGTAAGAAAAGGTGTTCAACAAAAAATAGTTTTTCATTGATTTATAAATGAAGCGATGGCCTAAATTCATGTATTCATGCAAACATTCTGTTGGTCTATCAAATCTGATTTTTCACCCTGTAAAACTTTGTGTAACTGCAAGCTTCTGTTGGGCCATCTGTCTAATTTGGTTTTACAGACTATTCTTAATAGTTAAGAAAACTGAATTGTTGCCTAATTCTTTTCCAATCAGAATAGTGTAGTATTTCCGCCATTTCAGGCAGATGTATAAAAATTAATGTCACTTTTGTTGAATAATCCATCTAGGAAGAGTCCTAATGCTTTCAGCCGCAAGCACTCTATATTTCTGCAGTATTTTTGTACCCATGATATTTTAACACTACTGAAAGTGAAATACACAGGTGAGAATCCTGAAAATGTTTTCCAATGTTAAAATGAAAAATATATATAGATATAGTGGGGTTATGAGCAAAACATGAATACAAATGGTAAAACTTTCAGTGCAATCCAAATTGGGGGGGGGGGGAATTCTGCAGTGGCCAGAGACAGCATGGCAAAGGTGGTGCAGAAGGGAGGGAAATTCAAAATCTCTCCAATCACCTGAATTGTCCCAATGATACTAGTAGCTTAAGCCACACCTTTGTGTGGTGTACGTCAGGAGATCCAAGGTTTCCACAATGAAATTCCAGTGGAAACTGACTGATGTCATCTTCACCCCAGAAATGCATCTCTGCCCCCATGTGCTGGTGTTTGAGCGGACACCAGCATTGGTTTGCAGCAGCCTGGACTTCTGGGTTCTGCCACTGCAGAGCTGAGGGGCAGCTGGTTGCTGGTGCCTGTTCCCCCTCCACTGGTGGGGGTGGCCCTTGCACTGGCAAAGGGGATAAACATATTGGTGTGGCCCTCTGCTGTTCCCTAGGCCACTCACCCCCATCTGGATTGGGCTTCCTGTATCCTAAAGGCTACATAGTCCATGATGCAGTGTTGATTCTGAATGTATAAATGACATCATTTATTTTGTTTGATGTCACATCTGCCAGTTGTTTAGCTGGTTGTTGATCTTTCATTACAATTTGAAGCTCACCCAAAGGCCTAGGAAGTTATAATGAATCGGGTTGCCATCTGAATCTGACAGATGTTAATTTTGTTGATTCGAAGATGTTTCAAGAGCTGCCCTAGTGTTTTTGGAATGGCGCTCAGAGTGCCGATTACCACTGGGAAGACCTCAGCTAGTTTGTGCCATAGATGCTGAAGCTTAATTTCAAATCATGGTATTTAGTGACCTCCTCATGTTCTTTTTTAATGGCCTTGCTGTCATTGGGTAGTGCTATATCGATGATGGTTACTTTCTTGTCCTCAATCACTGTGATGTCCAGTGTATTATGTGCCAGCACTTTGTCCATTTGGATTTGAAAGTCCCACAGGATCTTGACCTTCTCATTTTCCATGAATTTCTCTGGACAATGTTCCCACCAGTTTTTAGCTGTTCTTATGCTGTAATTCTTGCATAAATTCCAGTAGCTCATGTTGGCCACTGAATTGTACCTCTGTTTGTACTCAGTCTGGGCAATTTTTTTGCAGCAGCTGAGTACATGATATACAGTTTCGTCAGCTTCTTTGCACAATCTGCACTTTATACTTTGCATCATCCATTTACTACTTATTTTAGAAATTAGGAACAACCCCAGAGAAATCCTTAATTAATCAATTTGGTGTTCTGAAGATCCAGGAGAGATAAAGAGGAAAAAATTACCCATTAATGCCTTCAAAACTATCCTTACGCTAAAACCAACAACAGATATTACTTAGGACTGAAATATAGTGCTTTACAAATAAATATAATAATAATAAATTCATCTAGATTAGCAATTCCTTCGGTATACTTACAGTTTTCTCCGTTAATTTCATGCTGCTTGAGAAGCAGCTGCTTGGAAGTCTTTAGGCAGTAGATGCAGTGTTGATAATCCTGGACCAATTGAGTGACAGCATCATGATTATCAAAGAGCAAAGGCTTTCAGACGTGGCAAAACTGGCACTTATGAGTTTAGGAAAAGTAATTAATTTGACTGGGTTGATGACCTCTGAAAGTACATAAGACAGACTATGCTACTATGTAACAGCGCCATCTGGTGATACAAGTTGTGAGTCTAATGCAGAAATAATCTCAACAATTACTGTTGTGAATGACCACTGTTCTTATTTTAAATACCACTTAGCCTGGTATAGAAATTAATCTCTTGTATATCATTGCCTTTTGACTCCACTCCTTACAATTTTGCATCTGTATGATATATGTCTCTGCTGCTGCTATAATAAATCTATAAATTTTCTAGATTCCACAGAACTTTTTTGTCCATGATGAACATTAGCATACATAGCATTAAAGGGAAATTAGACATTTGCATGTAGGATAGGTCTATTTTAATTAATTAATTTACTTTGTTTAGACCCTGATTTTTCTCCCAAGTGGAGGCCCAGAATGGCTTACATCCTTCTCCCACTCTCCATTTTTTCCTTACAACCACAACCTTGTGAGGTGGGTTAGGGTGCATGAGTGCATGAGTATCCCAAGGTTACAAAGCAAGACCAGTGACATAGGTATAGATTTTTAGGGGGGTTCGGGAGTGGGGTCATGCCTCCATCTGCCCATAGGGGCGTGGCCATGCCTCCCCAAGCCCCGCCCCAGCCTCAGTCCTTATAAAACCAGCTCTCCAAGTCCAGGGACAGCAGACTTCCCTGCCCTGCCCCCTCACCGGCTGGGCTTCCAGCTGGCAGGCAGTCCCTTTTGCCCTTCCCTCCAGGCAGAGGCGTAGCTAGGGAAAATGAAGCCTGGTGCAAAATCTGAGCCCCCCCCCCCCCCGCGGCTGCTGTGATGCTGGAATCCACCTCCAAACAGCATCACTTTCAATGGTGTTTGAACTAGGGAGCCCAGATTCTTTTTTTAAATCCACCTTAAAGGGAGACTCTGGGGTCCCCAGTTAAAACAACATTGAAAGTGATGCTGTTTTGGGGTGGATTATTTCCCCACAGATTCTCCCTTTAAATCCATGCTGAAGGGGGTGGATTTAAAAGGAGAATCTGGGGAAATTTGGGGGGTGCCTGCTGTTAGGGGTGCGATTGTTAAGCTACCAGCACCAAACGTTCAGGGTATCTTTAGGAGACTCTCTTGCTTATACCAGGTTTGGTGAAGTTTGATTCAGGGGGTTCAAAGTTATGGCCCCTCAAAAGTGTAGCCCCCAACTTCTATTACTCCCATTGGAAACAATGAGGAGGGGGCACCCCCTTTGGGAGTCCATAGCTTTGGACCCCCTAAACCAAACTTCACCAAATTTGGGTGGTGTCATCAGGAGAGTCTCCCAAAAACATTCCTGAAATTTCAGTGCTGCTAGCCTAAAACCTGCACCCCCTTCAGGCCAAAAACTGAAAAAACACTTTAAAAATACAAAAAACCCCCCACAAACGGGGGCGGAGCTTGGCCATGTAATGGGTGGGAGTTTGAACCTGAGGAAAAAACCCTCCCCTTACCTATGTCCTTGCACAAGACTCCATGGCAGAGTCAGGATTCAAACCTGAGTCCCCAAGATCTTAATCCAGCTATCTAACCACTGCAAAGCCCTGGCTGTACTTTGTACTAGCCATGGCCATTAGAGGAATACTTCACATTCAGAGGTTGTAGAGCTCTGAATTCCAATGCCAGTATCAGGTTGCTAACCTCCAGTGGACTTGGAGTTCTCCAGAAATTACAGCTCATCTCTTCCCTAGAGGGAATGTCATATTTGAAAGGTAAGTTCCAAGGCATGCCTATTGACCTTCCTCCCCTTCCCAACTCTACTCTTCCCTAGGAATTGTTCTTAAATGTTCAGGAATTTCCTAAGCCAGATTTGGAAACCCTACCCTACCTCCCTTGATGTTGTCTAGGGGCCCTGTTTGCTAGCCCTTTTAGGACAGCTGGTTTACCCCTGTGTGAAACTGGATGCTGGAGTAGATGGACCAGGTGGTCTGGACCTCCAGGGTCACCTGAACCCTGGGAACAACAACGAAGGCAGCTGCAGTGGAGGCACAGCAGCAGGTTGGCAGCTTCAGAGCTAGCAAGGAGAAACAGGGAGTCCTTGCAGGGGCAAGACTAAGGGAGCACAGTTGGGGGAGGTTGGCAATAAGTGGGAAGGCCATTCTATATATAAGGCTGTAGGAATAGAAGAAGAAGAAGAGTTTGGATTTATATCCCCCCCTTTCTCTCCTGCAGGAGACTCAAAGGGGCTTACAATCTCCTTGCCCTTCCCCCCTCACAACAAACACCCTATGAGGTGGGTGGGGCCGAGAGAGCTCCGAGAAGCTGTGACTAGCCCAAGGTCACCCAGCTGGTGTGTGTGGGAGTGTACAGGCTAATATGAATTCCCCAGATAAGCCTCCACAACTCAAGTGGCAGAGCTGGGAATCAAACCCGGTTCCTCCAGTTCAGAGTGCACCTGCTCTTAGCCACTGCTCTTAGCCACTACGCCACTGCTGCTGTGTGGCAGCAATGTTGTTTTGGGATGAGTGAGCCTTTGCTTGTGTGGATCCTTGCCTTGGACTAAATAAACAGTTAAGTACCAGACTGCTATCCTGACTTCTTCTTGGCAGGGGCCTGGGCCATGACAATGGATGTGGTTACAGTTTGTTACGATTTGTGGAAGACAAAATGTAATTAACTGAGACTGCTATTACCAAAGGATGGAGAGGCGGGGGTTGAAGTCACATTTGTCTTTTCCCCAAGCATGGTCTCTCTTTGAAGTCATGTGAGATTACTGTGCAGAGTTTCTTTTTCGGGCCCCTGGCCTACAGAACACACCCTAATTTACTATTCCCAAACTTGGTGGAGGCCAAATAAAATTGGATACACAACCCCTCTCTGGAACATTATTAAAGTGATCCGATCTGTACACTTAATATGTAATCCAAGACCCTTACTCATGGGGTAATACTATGACTTAGAAGGACCTCACTCAGGTTGCCACCAGTCTAGCTTCAGATGGCAGGGGCAATCAAAGCAGGACCTCCTGAGATGACTACAGTGTACAGGTACATTTGTGTGCGAGAGGGTGCTCCTTAAAGTAAATTAATCTCATGCTGTACATGGCTTTTAAAGTCAGTACCAACACCTTGAATTGAGCCTGGAAGCTCAAGACTGGAGTGATGTGGTCCATATGACACACTTTAGTCAACAGTCTGGCTACAGGATTCTGTACCAACTGTAGCTTCTGAACAGTTTTCAAAAGCAGTCTCACGTAGAGCACATTTTAGTAATCTAGTCTAGAAATGATGAGGGAACATTCCAAAATGCAAGATCTTTTCTGCCCAAGAAGGGTTGTAGGTGGCTCACCAGTCAAAATTAGAGACACCTCTGGCCATAGCTGCCACTTGTTTATCCAACAAGAGGTTCAGGTCTAAGAACAACCTCAGGCTATGAACCTGCTCTATTAGGGAGAGCATAACCCCACCCTAAAAATGGGATAACCCATTTCCTGGATCAGACCCTCTCCCCACCAGTAGCATCCCTGTTTTTTGGGATTACCGGTAGGTTTCTGCTTGTTAGTCTTTATCCATTCCAAAATTGTCTATAGATGGGTTTGAGTGCTTAAACCAAATTATGCAACTTCTTAGAAGAATGCCAAACTTTTAAATGACCTTGATGGTCATTCAAAGAGGGTCATAAGGAAACCACTCTTGCCCAACATGGCAGCTGCACCATATAAATAGGCTCTAAGTTTAGTATTATTCTCTGTGGGATCTCCTGTATGACCTATTATACTGTGTGCTATAAAATGAGCAAGGTGTTCAATTGCTACCCCTATTGATTGTTTCTTAATGGAATTTTATTCAGACACTTGCATTTGAATTGTAGCTGTGTAGTACAGCTTCCCCCTTGACAGAACAGATGGAAGAGGGACTGTCCTTGGGCCTCATGTGCCTGCCTCCAGCTGGAATGATGTATGATGTGACCACATGGCTGTTTTTAGCTAGTTCTTCCTCAGCTCATCTTCTGTAAAGCTGTTATTGCTGCCACTGTCTACCACAGCCAATCTTGATGGCACATTTTAGGCTCTAGGCCAAAGAAGGAGTTTAGTAATTTATGCCTGAATAAACACCCTTTCAGAGAAAGCAAGTAGTATGAGAGCAGCCTCCTCTACCATCTACAACAGGATCATTCAATGCTGTGACATTCCAACAAAAAAAGTTGAAATTGGGATCTCTAGTTTACTTTTTTTCAAGAAACATGTTTTATTAACAGCAATAAATGTCTTAGGATGTAGTAGCTCTGCCTTGAAAATAACCCAGAAGCCCTTGAAAATAACCCAGAAGCTACAGCTGGTTCAGAATATGGCAACCTGATTGTTGTTAGGGATCTTGCCTATTTTTGTGAAGAAAAGACTAAATTGGCAGCACATTTGCTTCCAAGTTCACTTCAAGGTGCTGGTTATGATAATTCTTAGGAACCAATATATATAAAGGGACTCTTCCCATATGTCCCTGGGTATCAGGTAGTAGGATACTTCCTACTAGCTGTTTTTCTCAATTCCCCCTCCCCCTCCATGTCAAGTCTCATTTGACTTATGGCAATCCCCTTGGGGTTTTCAAGGCTAGAGATGTTTGGAGGTGGTTTGCCATTCCTTGTCTCCATGTCATGACCCTGATATTTCTTGTAGGTTTCCCATCCAAATACTTGCCATGGTCGACCCTGCTTAGCTTCTGAGATCTGACAAGGGTAGCTTGTGATATCCAGGACCCAAAGGACATCAACCAGAGCTTCTACCTTTTTATCATAAATCCCACCCCATAAAATGGGCTTCCTGAGGAACTGAGGGGTTGTTATCACCTCTAGAATTTTTCACAGACACTACAAGACCATTGTATTTTCTAGAGTTGTTGATGGGGTATAGGCTACATGCATCTGGGAGGAGTGTTATTTGGTGTTTTATATTTTTCTCTGTGTTTTAAAGTGGGACTTTAAACCACCTGGGGTCATGGAGAAAGGTGGTGTGTTAATGTTTCTGGTCAAATCTGCAATTTTTCTAAGAGACCAAGAATTAGTGCAGGCAGTAACAATAAACCAGCTGTATTCATGAGAACAGAACAAACAGACCAACATAACAAGCCATGATATGCTTGCCACTTGCCTGCTGGGAACGTGCAATCCCCCACCCTCAGTAATTTGAAAAACAGAAGGGGGAAAACATGGTAATTGTGATAGTGGTGATGCTCTAGGATTTCCCCCTTGTCTCTATGGTCTGTAACAGAGATTGAGGGGAAAATCCTACAGTATCAACCAGAATTGATGTCACATACTCTTGAAACTTTACACTCCCCAGGTTCCACACCAGAAAGGTCCCAGCATTTTCCAGTGGAGCCAGGAACCCTGGACCATGACAGGTCCTAACTACACTTAGCTCCTCCTAAAGTCTTGTCATATGATTTGATCTTCTCTTTTAAAGACTTCTGGGAGTTGGCCTTAAAGTGACTGTTCCATTATACTACCATCTGCTTTCTGAATCTATGACCTAGATCAGTGATGGCGAACCTTTTTGAGACCGAGTGCCCAAATTGCAACCCAAACTCTACTTATTTATTGCAAAGTGCCAACCTGGCAATTTAACCTGAATGCTGAGGTTTTAGTTTAGAAAAAACCAGTTGGCTCCCTCTTCCTCCGCCCTACCTGCTTGAGCAGGGGCCAGCCTGCTCTAGCCTCCAGCAAGTCCCCTGCGCACAGCTCTGTGCCTCTCTAGCATCTCTGCCTCCTCTGCGCACACACCCCTTCCAGGCAGCAGCCACCCAGAGCACAGGCACCAGGCCCCCCCAGCCGAGTTTTCCCTGCTCACCACAGTGCGCGCATGTTGTGCTCAGTGGCCCAGGCCAGCCTAGATGTGTGTGTGTGTGGGGGTGTGTGTGTGTGTGTGACTTTCCACCCCTACATGATGAACTCTGTGTGTGCATGCCCACAGAGAGGGCTCCAAGTGCCACCTTTGGCACCCATGCCATAGGTTCCCCATCACTGACCTAGATTGCATGGAGATGGGGCTCCAGTGCTTCAGCATGCATATTTGAGCTCAAGGGATTTAATTCTTCTCTCAAAACAATGCTGCAGCTGCCACCAAAGCACCAAGATCTTCACAGTATGCGACAGCAGCCATTTTGTGGCTGGCTCCACATCTTATGGCAGCCATTTTCTGGCTGCACCCACAACATTGTGTCAGAATTTTAAAGGTGCCCACAGGTGCAAAAAAGTTGGGGGCTCTTGTTCTAGAGAGCACTTCTGTCTGACATTTCTTCTTCTGAATGAAGAGATGTGTCCTTAACAGAGGAACATTAAAGCATGGGAGCCCCTAATTTCAGTCTGAAATGCTGTCTGTGTGTGTGTGTGTGTGTGTGTGTGTGTGTTGCGCTTGCTGCCAGAAATACTAAGTTAGAGTTGCAGCAGAAAGGAAAGAAGGACAAGGCTGGCCTTTACTTAGCTCAATGTTTAAAGGTAAATGTCTTCATCATAGTAAATTGATGTGTTAAGCAAATTTAATCCACAGAGGTGTCTGTAGTAGTAGCATTCCTAACAGGAAAACAACTATGGATACTTCTGAGAAGTCATTGTCCAAATGTCAAATGTAATATCCAGACAGAAAAATCGTGGTAAGGGTGAATAAGTACACTGACAAGGGACTAGGGTTACCAAGTTCCCTGACACTCATTCTGCAGGGACTGATGATATCACACATTGGGTACTGATAATAGTTACCAGGTAGGGGTGAATACTCTGCTTTTTGCCACTACTTCCTGCATTTTTTCTCTGGACAGAAGGAAGAAAAAGAGGGACAATGTTGCCAACACCACAACATTACTTCTGGGTAAAAACCTGAATGTGGTGTTACCCCTCAAGATACTCCAGGTATACCCCTAATTTCTGTGGGCTTTACCTTATAGATTTGGAACTTCATGGGCTTTACCTTATAGATTTGGAACCTACAACTGCATGGAAAATGTGTCAGATCTCAGAAGCTAAGAAGCATCAGCTTTGGGTAGGATTCATATGGGAGATTACCAAGGAATTCCAGCGTCACTATACAGAGGGAGGCAGTGGCAAATGAGCTGTGGAAGTCTCATGCCTTGAAAATCCTACAGGATCACAGTAAGTTGGCTGTGACTTGACAGCACTTTACTTGGTTAGGAAAACACTATTGGGGGCAGTTCTCTCTCCCTTGTCATTTCTCAAGCCGAGGCAAGGGAGAAAACTGAAAAAAATTGGGTTCGGGTTTTTTTAACTGAAATATTTTCAGCAATAGCCAAATAAAGCCAATAGAAAATAAAGCCAATACCGAAAATTTCCAGGTTAAAAAACACGAACCTGAAATTTTCCAATATTTTGTATTGGTGCTCAAGCTCAATACTCACTTGAGCTTTTAGTGCCAATTATTTCTTCCCATCTTCAATTTGCATGTTCCGTAGTTATTAGGCATGTATTGAAGTCATATATCTGCAGAATGGTCGACCATCAGCTATCCAGGGAAAATGATTTGCTTGTGATGATACTAGGAGGATTTAATTAGGATACCTACATTCTTCTCTCAAGAGAACGATTCAAAACTGCATAGTAGAATTCAAAACGGTTTTCAGAAGGGTGGGGGGTGGGGATGATAATCATTAATCACTGCCTAAATTACTAAAAAAGGCAATTTCAAAATTACACCTGCCTGCAAATTACTCCCTCCAAACTAGAATTATCCCTTAATACCAGGTAGATAATTGTGTGGAATATGCACAGTGTTTGCAATCTCTTTGTTCAGAGAAGGTATTTTTTGTTGGCTCAAATTTATTTAGATCTTCCCAATTATCTGTTTTCTGTAGTTAGAGGCAGGGATTAAGACTGCTTGGATATTATGACATTTCAGCACTTTGGTTTTCTGCAGTGAAGAATTTATTTTTCTGTAGAGAATGGTTCTAGAGTTCAAACCTGCCTGACCATTATGTCTCTTCATTCCTTTAACTCTAATCTCAGTTTTTGTTTTGGGATTGGGGGATAGGGAATGTTAAGAATGGAAAATTTGTTTGTGGTTGATCATTTGTGAATAAAATGCATGGTTGGTCATTTGTGAGTAAAAATGGTGAAGTCCAGGCACTGGCGTAATGCCCATTGGGCAAGGTGGGCAGCTGCCCAGGGCATCACCTTGTGGGGGGCATCAAAATGCTGGGTTCGTTTTTGGGTATTTTAGTGGTTTTCCATTTTTGGCCTGCAGGAGGCGCAGTTTTTAGGCTAGCGGCACCAAAATTTCAGAGTATCATCAGGAGACTGTTCTTATTCTACCCTTCAAGTTTGGTGAGGTTTGGTTCAGGGAGTCCAAAGCTATGGACTCCCAAAGGGGTGCCCCTATCCCCCATTGTTTCCAATGGGAGCTAATAGGAGATGGGGGCTACAGTTTTGAGGGTCCATAACTTTGGCCCCCCTGAACCAAACTGCACCAAACTTGGGGGGTATCATTAGGGCAGTCTTCTGATGAGACCCAGAAAGCTTTGAGACTGTGCCTTCAGAAATGTGCCCCCCACAGCCTGCAACCCCCATTGACAGCAATGCAGAAAACAATGCAGAACAAAGATTCTTGGGCAAATTTCTAGGATGTTCCTGCAGGGGGTGCATTTTTGGATGTATCGGCACCAAAATTTCAGGGTATCATCTGGAGATGATGGCACCCCCCAAGTTTGGTGCAGTTTGGTTCAGGGGGGCCAAAGTCATGGACCCTCAAAACTGTAGCCCCCATCTGCTATTAGCTCCCATTGGAAACAATGGGGGATGGGGCACCCCCTTTGGGAGTCCATAACTTTGGACTCCTTGAACCAAACCTCACCAAACACGGGGAGTAGCATAAGGACAGTCTCCTGATGATATGCTGAAATATTGGTGCTGATACGTCTAAAAATGCACCCCCTGCAGGCACCAATATCCTGGTGCAAAAAAATTGGTCATGGTGGAGTGGCCGCCCATGGGGGGGGTGTGTGTGTGCATCCAACTCAGGTTTTGCCCAGGGCTACAGTTTGCCCAGGGCTGCCTCGTTACACCCATGAGTCCAGGGCAGACAACTTGACTTGTACAAAACAGTATAACAAATACTTAACTATGACTTAACCTGATTCTTGTCCACCTAGACCCAGAATTCTATAAGCAACTACAAAAGTGAAACTATATTTGCTCCCAGTTTCACTGAGACATTCTGGGTTAGCCTATTAAAGAGGCAGCACAACACAGAAAACAAATCTGATATTTTGGACTGCCAGACAACTCATACACAACTTCTAGGGATACTCTGTTTTGCTCTGTTTTAACATCAGGGTTGCCCTTATATTATTGGGACCCGCCGTCCTTCCCTTTTTCTGGTTTGGGGGGAGGGTTTGGTAATAGGCTTCTCGGCGCCTTTATTGTATTACCGCTGTTCTAAAGGGGATTTTACTGTTTATTAGTAATTTAAATTGTTGGAGCCTAGGTAAATTGTTTTTATTGTTTGCTCCTCGTTAGTATTGTACTGGATTTTATGTTGTAAACCGCCCAGAGCCCCTCGGGGATAGGGCGGTATAGAAAACAAAGCAATCAATCAATCAATCAATCAATCAATCAATCAATCAATCAATCAATACATAAATAAATAAATACATACATACATACATACATACATACATACATACATACATACATACATACATACTATGGCCAAAATAGTGCTGTTTTTATTCTAACCTGGTCATTTGGGTTCCTATTTACATCTCTCATCTAATTACTTGTAGTAGTAGTAGTAGTAGTAGTAGTAGTAGTAGTAGTAGTAGTAGTAGTAGTAGTAGTAAAGAACAGGTATATCTGTCTATTTAGTGAGACAGTAATTGCAGATGGACATTGTCTGGGTACCAGCTAATGAGTATTCTCTTTCTTCTTCTATCTTGCTTTCCTGTTAAAACCATGCTACATTTATTTCTCATTCTCTGAATCTCCTATTGTTCTCTTCCCATCTCCTTTTAAATAGTTTCTCTTTTATGTGTATGTTTTTCCCTAGGACTATTTATGAGTCTATTGTTACTGTTGAGTTGTTTTAACAGAAAAGCCCTGTATCCCAGGAAAAATAATACATGATGTAGTTTCCTGACTAATTACTGATTATCATATTCTTTAGGCCACAGATAAGCTGTTAGTTGAGGCAAAGGACTCAGTGCACATGGTGGAACAATGTATACCAGGTAGAGTTCTTATGCTTTCTTACCAATTTTAAACTTTGCCGTCTGGTTACCCATGTAAAGAGATCTTGTAGCTCTTCCCAATCATTGTCTGTGACACTATTGGTTCCACAATTCCAAACAGTTTATGAATAAATAAAATAGATCTATATTGTAAGCTGCCTTAAGTTCTACATGGTGGAAAGACAGCTAATAAATAAGAACATAAGAACATAAGAACAAGCCAGCTGGATCAGACCAGAGTCCATCTAGTCCAGCTCTCTGCTACTCGCAGTGGCCCACCAGGTGCCTTTGGGAGTTCACATGTAGGATGTGAAAGCAATGGCCTTCTGCAGCTGTTGCTCCCGAGCACCTGGTCTGTTTTAAATAAGTAAATTGCACTGGTTCCAATATCAGTCCTTATGGAACCCTGCTGCTCACTTTCTTCTACTATAAGTGTCCATTTAATCTCACTCCCTGGTCCTTGCAATTTAACCAACTTTTAATCCATAGAAGGACATAACTTACAATCATAGAATCATAGAGTTGGAAGGGGCATATAGGCCATCTAGTCCAATCCTCTACTCAATGCAAGATCAGCCTGGAAGATCAGTCATCTTATCCCATGATTACTAAGCTTACTCAAGAGCCCTTGGTGAGGTCCACTGAATAATTTGAGACTTACTTCTGTGTAGGCCTGTTTAGGATATCCCCATAGCTTTATTTCTGATGTGGAATTGATTTTTATTTCCAGATAGTGTATAGAAAGCTGTGCATTTGTATTTACATATGCATGAACAAAACTCTCCAAAAATGCAATTGTGATGTTATTATATGGTTGCATGATTCTTTTTGCTGATATTTTACCAATGAGCACATAAGTACATCAATAAAAAAGAACAGAATGCAATCATTCACATGATTACATCAGAATACATATGATACCTCTGAATTGAGGCAGAGCTGAAGATAGAGGTGCTGACCAGTTTGTTGGTGAGTGAGGAAGTCTGTTAGCCTGGAGTTGATTGTTGGCCCCACCTTCTGCTGTTGATGTGGCTGTTGAGAGGCAGGGGCTGTGAGCCTTTGAATAGCAAGGCTTACCAAAGGATGAGAGCTGAAGGGCTCTCGGCCTGTGGTTCTTGGTTTGTTGACCCTCTAATTAGTTTAGAGGCTTTCACATTGCTGTGCTTGTTATCAATTTTGGGTTAGGTAGGCATTTGGTCAGCTCTGAAAGTCTCAGGTTAGAAGATTATCTCAAATTAGTCTCAGGTTAGAAGGTCAACAGGCATTCATGGGGAATTTTAGTGAGAGGCAGGACTGATGTAATCTCTTTTATGATAGAGTGACAGACTTGGTAGATGAAGGGAATTCTGTGGATGTAGCATATCTTGATTTCAGTAAGGCCTTTGACATGATATTCTTGCAAAAAAAAAACCCTAGTAAAGTGGGTTAGGCAATGCCACTGTTAGGTGGATTTGTAACTGGTTGTTTGACCAGACCCACGGGATGCTCATCTTCATTCTGGAGAGAAGTGAACAGTGGGGTGTCACAGGATTCTTTCCTGGGCCCAGTGCTATTCAATATTTTTATCAATGACTTGGATGATGGAATAGAGGGCATGCTGATCAAATTTGCAGATGATACCAAATTAGGAGGGATAGCTAATATCCCAGAGAATGTACATGTGATAGGGATCTGGAAGTAGACGACAAACTGAACATGAGACAACAGTATGATGTGGCACCTAAAAAAGCCAATGAGATTCTGAACTGCATCAGTAGGAGTATAGTCTCTAGATTGAGGGAAGCAATACAACCATTCTATTCTGAATTGGTCAGACCTCACTTGGAATGCTATGTCCAGTTCTGGGCACAGTTCAAGAAGAATATGGACAAGCTAGAGCGTGTCCAGAGGAGGGCGATGTCAGGTCTTGCAACCTTAAGCCAATAAACAGAGTCTGAAGTATTGATCAGTGGCATTTATTGAATAGGCACTGAAGCACCACACTTAGCAAATCAGTTCTGATGAAGCTGGCATTCACAGTCCCCTTTATCCCCCATAGAACTCCCCCTCCTATTTTCCCAAGAATTTTTGAAAAACAGTCTTTGGAGCTAAGGCCCCCCAAGGCTGGCGGCAAATAGCAAGAGAAAGCCACCTGGCTTCCTGCCCTACGAGATAATGGATGTAATACAGTTCACATGGGATAGAGGTACCAGGGAAAGCCTAATTGTCTACCAAGCATGTGGAGCCATAAAGTAAAGAGCAAGGAAAGAATGCACAGATGGCAGTAGATACATATAGCAGGCTGGTTACATATAACTTTCCAGCAGCAGTAAATCGTTATTTTAAGCAGTTGTATGATTCTGGGAATGTATCTCAATCACCTAGATAGCATCCCCCTGGTAGGTGGTTAAAATAGTAAAATGAATCTGTGCCCTATTAGGAAAGATTTAGGGAGCTGCGTATGCTTAGTTTGGAGAAAAGAAAGTTAAGGGGTAACATGATAGCTATTTTAATTCTGAAGGGATGTCATGTTGAAGAGGGAGCAAGCTTGTTTTCTGCTGCTCGAGAAGCTAGGACATGGAATAATGGATTCAAACAATGAGTAGCAGTATGGGCTGTTTGACAGTGCAATACACTGTCATGAAGTGTGGTGGACTCTCCTTCTTTGGAGGCTTTTAAACACAGACTGGATGGCCATCTGTCAGGAGTGCTTTGATTGTGTGTTCCTTCATGACAAGTGGATAGCCCTTGTGGTCTCGTCCAACTCTTTTAGGATCACAGTGAGTTTTGCAGTTAATGTGCACATGTTAATGTTCACATGCAGAAATGGAATACAAAGGGAAAGAAATGAACTGAAGACCTGACAGCTGTGACACATTGCATATGCTGCAATTCTGCCATTAATTAAACAAATCCTTCCAGTCAAGCCAAAATAAAGAGGAATTGAACACTGTAAAGAGTGAACTTCCAAAACAATAAAAAAAAAACAAATCTGGGGAAATTTTCTTCTCTTGAACACTTATAATTGCAACTACGCATCTCCCTGTCTCTTATCAGCAAAGTAATTATTAATTTGTTGAGACCAGTAGTTAAGATTCTATGTTGATTTTCTTTAAATAAAAGTAAAGATAATGGAGTGTTTGTTCCCATGTAAAAATTTCATATTTGAGGTCAGGCCTTAAAGGAGGAGCACAGTTAGCTACACAGCACTGCATGTTAATGAGAACTTAAGAAGAGCCCTGCTGGATCAGCCCAATGGTCTGTCTGGTCTAGTATCCTATCTCACACAGTGGCCTACCAGGTTGATGCCAAGCATTTGAAATGGGATTTTTAGGTAACTTAATTGGAAACATTCTAAACCAAAACACAGCACACACAAATTTATATAAAAGGGCGGGGGGGGGGGGGGGTGTTCTTACTATTTTCAGTTGTGGATGCTAACTTTCCAATGGCACAATTAAAAAAAAAGGTCACATAACAAGAAGCCTGAAACTTTTAAAAAAAAATGCCTTCAGGTCAAGAATTTGTGTCAGTTGAAGTGCTAAGGAATCTTGAGATGGAAAACTGAGCAGGTCTAGGAAGCAATATGAGGAGTGCTATTGGAGAAGAGGAATGCTATTGGAGCTTGTGTGTCACTTGACTTTCTGATTTAGCTTCCACAAACTCCTCCAAAATCTCTCCTTTGACCATGTATCATGAACTCAGGAACAATAGCCAGTTCCTGTTTCTCATTGTCTGGGAATAAGACTCATGGCTTCTGATATTATGTCTGAGAAAATCTGTTGTGTTGTCTTTCATGGTCCAAATAAAGTGGCATATGTGAACAGAACCTCACAGAATCTAGCCCAGTCTTTTGTCTGATGGTTGTTGAAAATATGCCCTCAGCTTACAAGAAAGGCATGAAATCAATAGCTCCCCTGTTGTCACCAGCATCTAGTAGCCTTGGTAGACCTTCATATTATCCTCTTTTAAAGCCATTTAAACTAATGGCCAATATCACATGTTGTGGCAGAGGGTTCTATATAAGGATACATATGAAGCTGCCCCTACTGAGTTAGGCCATTGGTGTCCCTTTCTAGTGCAATCTACTTCATGACAACATCTCTTGAAAGCCTCAGACAATAATCCTTCCCAACTGTTTTACCTGATACCTGATTTGATGGGAGATGTTAGGAATTAAATTTGGGACCTTCTGCATTCAAGGCATGTTCTCTGCTACTGAGCTGTGAGGAAAAGTGGGGAGCATAATGCAGGCAATGCTTGTGTTCAGTGACCATTTGATTTCATACTGCAGTCATTCCTTTTTGTAATTACAAAGAAAATGTATTAGGCTGAAACTAAATTCTGCTGTAACTGCTGTATTTTTCTGATATCAGTATGAGAGAAAGAAGAATTTGAAAGCAGAAAGAGATTATGGTCCAAACAAGGGTTTTTAAATATCATTGTCCCCTTCCCTTGTCCTTGCTGTCTTAAAAGAAATTAGAGGGGGAAGCTAGCTCTCCTAATAGGTGCTTGTGAGCATCTCTAACTCTGTATGTTCTACTCCTGGGAATAATATTTCATGTGGCATAAATTAGCAACCAATAAAGTCACTACCAAAATGGATGGATGGGAAAGGTCGGTGGTGATTCGAAGGAAGGTGGCTTCCCGACCTGTGTTTCAAAAGATAATGATCCTAATGTCCTCTCTTGAGAGCTTTTCTGAAGGGGAAACATTAATGCATTACAGTGGGAGGCAAGGAGTGCCTGCAGGCTGTGCTGACGAAGGCTGCTATCCTTACTGCGCCAGGATCTTCGGCACGCGTCGCTTCCCTGGGTGATGCAGCCAGCTGGACCTCGGTGAGAAACAGTGAATTATGCTTAATGTCTGTCGATTTTACCCACCTTTCCTTCCCTAGCACCCCCTTTTCAACAAAGCAAGGGATCAAAAACGAAGACAAAAGTGGAAATGATGACCTATTTCGTTTCTCCAAGCTGTTCTGAATTCTTTCTGCGCCATTTTATTTTCACCATTGTGGCTCCTTACAGATATGCGCTGCTACTGCCGCTTCATTTCAGTGCTATAAATCCTGGTGCCTTTGCTGCCTGACAGCCCATTCTGGATGTGATCAGAAAACCAACGGGTGTTCTTTTTAAGGTTTAGTACTTGCCTGCGTCAACTCGCCTCATATCAATCAGGCTAAGGTGTGCCCTGCAAGCCTGCAGATGCAGCAGAACATAGTGACCTTCTTACCACGGGAGTTAAAAAAAATTGTAAAAGGCGGAGGGAAGGGTTGACGCGATTGGAGAAAATTAAAGGTGTGGGGGGGAAGCAATCACAGTGTTCCCTTCAGAAACCCAAGGGATCAAATCAACCAACATCCAACACTGCAAGAGTTTATTACACTTGCGAAAGCAACATTTGTCAGGGCTGACAGCTCCAGAACTGAACCGGTCTGACAATAAATAATTGCATTCTCCCTTCTTAAGAGGTCTTGCGGGACCTTTTTTCATGAGAGCCATGAGTCTTGACTCCCTAGATTTTTTTCATCCAGGCGGGGGTTTCAAAGCTGTGGCATTAGGAGTGTTTTTGCATCAAACCACTTCTCCAAGGGGAAAATGACAGCAATTGAGCTTTCGTATGAGTTAATTTAATGCTACAGAATTTTAAAATGGCTGTTGGCCACTGGGTTTGAATTAAAACAGTTGAAATGATTTAAAAGAAAAAAACCCAGCAGCTGGATCCTTTTAAAAGTCTGCAATTTTAGACTTAACCACCATGGGTCATTATTTGCCGCAACGGGTACTATTTCAGGTCTCAGGTGGTAGTGCAGCAGAAAGGAAATTCAGCAAAGTAAGATGGTGGGGTTAGGAGATTCCATGATATTGCTTCAACTAGTGAGGAATGCTGAGAGCATATCCAGTGTGGCTTGACATGTAAAGCTGAAATTCCATCCTGCACAACTGCCCTACTTTGCATCTCATCACCTGAGAGACAGACGGCCATGTAAAGCACAGACACTCAGTCACCATGAGCTCCAATTGTTGCAGATGCTTCAAGCATTTTTGTAAATATATCTTAACAGGGAGAGTTAGAAAGTTGGTTGTTAAAGTATAAACAATCGGAGTCTTGATTAAATATAATGCCGGGGCTTTCTGATATAAAGTCCTAAAATATCGCAACTAAGTACAGGGTGGGATTGGTCCTTTGCTGTGCAATTTTTGTGTTTGTCAGGGATGCTTCTCACAGGCTTGGTCTGAGCTCAAACAAATTCCACATGAGCAGTGTTACCTAAACAAGACCCAGAGTGGGGAAACTAGGTGTGTAAAAGGGCCTCCAGAAGTATAAACAAGCAATCTTTTGTCTATACACGGAGATTTTATTCCAGAGCAATATTCTGAGAGGGGAAGCAATGTTGATCAACCAATTTGAACTTAGTGGAACATTTAGTGCAGGGGTAGGGAACCTGCGGCTCGAGAGCCACATGCGGCTCTTCTGCCCTTGCACTGCGGCTCCACGAGCCGAGCCGCCGACTTCATCCTTGCCCGCCCTGCAGGCAGCAGGGCGGGCGCACCAATTGCCCACGGCCGGCTGGGCAGCGCCGCAGGTTTGCCCTGTCGCCCGCCCCGTTTGAGCGGGGCGGGTGCTTTCCCGGCGGCCGACAAGGCCGAGCCGCGGGCCCCATCCTTGCCCACCCTGCAGGCAGCAGGGCGGGTGCATCCATGCGCTTCTCAGAATGAGTGGAGTAAAAGGTAAAAAAACCCAATATATACAGTGTTATCTTTATTTTAAATGTCAAAAATTATTTGCGGCTCCAAGTGTTTTCTTTTCCCGTGGAAAACGGGTCCAAATGGCTCTTTGAGTGTTAAAGGTTCCCTACCCCTGATTTAGTGGAACTAACAGTCAATCACACTACCATAAGCAACCCAGAGCTGTAACCTTAGAACCACAACTAAACTAGAAATGAATCACAATTACACAATGTGTGTGTAAAGTGTGTGTAAAATGCCCATCAAGTCACACTGGGTTTTCACGGCAAGAGTCTAACATAAATAGTTTCTTTTTGCCTTCATCAGAGT
Source organism: Sphaerodactylus townsendi (assembly GCF_021028975.2). Lineage (NCBI taxonomy): Eukaryota > Metazoa > Chordata > Lepidosauria > Squamata > Sphaerodactylidae > Sphaerodactylus > Sphaerodactylus townsendi. The sequence continues at coordinate 79,749,229 of NC_059427.1, read as the reverse complement.
AGGAGAAAAGAACACTGCATATTTGACTGCGCAGCAAGCAAAGATATTTTGAAAATGATTCAGAGAAAAGAATTGTTGTAAAAGGGGTTTCAGATAAAACATTTTAAGACTGGAAGTAAAACATTTTAGAAATTAAAGGGGAAAGCAACAGTGCAAAACTACACAGAGGAAATGTTTTATTTCCTGCTGAAAACATTTTGAAATGTTTGTGTGGAAAGGACCAATGTCAAGGTGCTAATTCCTTGGGTTTTCCTTAACAGAGCAGAAATCCAAACTCACAAAATAAATCCACTTCTGTTCCTTGTACCTCTCGCACCATTTTTGACCATTTTCTCACCCCACCAAATCTGCATTCCCTCTTTTACTCATATATGAACTAATTAGTGTCTGATCTATTCAGTAATTTGGTCCTAAAAAGTAACCTTCAGTTAACTGTTCACATAACTTGACTGTCACCTTTGATAACAATCATGACATTGTTTTTGCAAGTGTTCAACGGTAAAAATTACATGCTTCACTCTCATCACACAAATGAGCCCCAGGGCTTTATATGAAAGCCATTAACGATCAAGCCACAGGAAGGATTGGAGTAGGAGAGCACTCTGTGGTTTTGGAAACCACCCCTGCCCTATTGATCCATTTAGTTTTAATTAACCTTCATTACCTTGGATGGGGATCTCTGCTTTGATTCATGGTTGCAAGGGATCAGTTGTGGCTGCCTGTCGCTGAGGGATACTGTTGCTGCAGCTCCTGTATGGTCATCCAGGCAGGAATATGTCTGTGCAACAAAAATATAAGATGACTAATATGCCTCTAAGTACCAGCCTTGGGCTTTACCAACCTTGTCCAGATGCTAACAGAGGTATTGATAAAACAAAATGACATTCACATCCCCGTGTTTGTGTGTGCGTGCACACACACACACACACACAGAAACCCTTTTAGTCTAAAGCATTGACAATACAATCTAATAAACTATTTTTGTAGTGGTCCAAAAATCTGTGGTTGAGATTATAGTAAATACTGGACTTGAGCCAGCCAAAGTTAAGCATTTTAAAGTTCCCCTTGATTTCAGTGGGCAAATTATTAAGTGCGCATTTGAAGCCTCATTTACAAATGTTGGAAAATGGGTTCGTAGAATTCAGAGGCATACAGTGGGCTCTACTGCACTTCAGATTATGGCAGAAAAAGGATCAAATTCTTACTATGTATGGCCAGACTGTGTGGCCGTGGTCTGGTGGATCTTGTGTAACAGACTTCCCTCTGTGATATACCTCGGAAGATGCCAGCCACAGATGCAGGCGAAACGTTAGGAACAAGATCCACAAGACGACGACCACACAGCCCGGAAAATCCACCAGAACCAAATTCTTACTACTTCATGTAAATACACCCTGCAACAACAACAACAACAACAACAACAACAACAACAACAACAACAACAACAACAACAACAACAACAACAATAATGATGATGATGATGATGATGATGATGATGATGATGATGATGGTGGTGGTGGTGGTGGTGGTGGTGGTGGTGGTGGTGGTGGTGGTGGTGGTGGTGGTGGTGGTGATGATGATGATGATGATGATGATGATGATGATGATGATGAAAAATACCACATCAGGGAGAAAGGGTCTATTCCAGCCTTTAGTATTCACTTACAGGCAACTATTAAAGAAGGGAAAAATTTAACTCCAACATTCTGAAGAAGTATAGTCCATTTTCACATCTTCACATTCTGCCATCCCTTTACCACTTCATCATCCTACATGGGCAGGTGCAATTTAGCCCCATTGAAATAAATAGACTGAAATATATAACTTTGCTGGATCATGCCAATTATTGTAAAGCTATTACTGATAACATTGTAAGATGGTGGTAATTGTTATTTGGTCACATAGAATGATTTATGAATGAAGAGAAATATATTTCATGTAATATCTAGGGTAATTCTATGTAAAATCATGCATACTCTAAAACAAAAGCGTAATCCATTCTCTTTTCAAGTTCTCTGTTGAAGGCAAAGAAGTGAACACATTCATTACAGGTGGATTATTATTCTTAAACAAATTTGATCTGTTCTGAGTATGAAAATTAAATATGTTAACAAGCAAAGCGATATGATAATTTCTTCTGGTGTATGAATCTTTTTCATATAGACCCCAAGCCACAAATAACCATAAGAACATATGCTAATGCAGTCTTGGGCTATATCAACAGGGGCACAACATCCAAATTGCAAGATGGCATAGTTTTTCTGTATACAGAATTGCCCCTGGGTGCAGTTCTGGAGGACTCACTTCAAGTAGGTTGTGGATAGAAAGAAGCAGGTGCAGAAAAGAGCAATGAGGATGATGGGGCATAGATACCAAGCCCTATGAAGAAAGACTGAGATACTTGGGAATGTTCAGTATAGAAAAGAGGAGGTTATTTATTATTTATTTATTTTTAGACTTTATACCCCACCCTATACAGAAGTCTCAGGGCAGCTTACAAAATTAAATGCAACAAAAATTAAAAGCATCCTTATATAAAACTATCCTAAAACCCATAAAATTACCCACCCACATATCCTCCCCCACCCCAGACTGACATTGAGGGGGTCGCAGACTGAAGGCCTGGATGAACAGAAAAGGGTTGGCCCCTGCAAATTTCCTTGGGGAGGCTATTCTACAGTCTGAGGCCAGCCATGGAAAAAGCTTTCCTGCATTCTCCTTCCCCTTGCATCTTGGCTGGGGAAGGGACCATCAGGAGAGTAGCCCCCACATCACCCTCAGTGCTTGGGCAAGTTCATATGGATGCAGGTCCATGGGGGGCAAACACACACACACACACACACACACACACACACACACACACACACACACACACACACACACACACGAGGTAGATGCAATCTGGAAAACGCTCTTTTATTGGGGAAAACTGCAGTAAGTCTCCTGAGGAAGTCCCCTCCCATCCCCTGACCCATTCCAGGTTTCTCCCCAAAACTGTTTTTTTTTTGCTGCTAAATTGCATGTGAGGGAATCCATGATAACATGTAATTTGCTTTGATGGTAAGATACCTGGAACAATATAGCTACTCTCTTAAGCAAGTGGGAAACAGGAAACACCCCATCCCTGCTGTTCTCAGTAGTAATGGACCATCATTCCTTAATACAAATTGCAATTGGACTGCAAGTTGCAAGCAGCATCCACAAAGACTTGGGAAAAAATCCTCTTAAGTTGTTCTACGTTTGTGGCAAATTAATTTTACACATGCTTTTTCACACTGCATGAAAGGCTGCCCCCCCACCCCATTGACAGAAAGAGCTTTGTTTAGTTTAGTTATTTATTTATTTTTAACTTTTAACTTAACTTTTAACTTTTACAGCCAGGGCTGTAAAGGCCCTAGCTGTCATTGAAGCCAGCTGGATGTCTCTGGGGCTGTCAGGATGTTCCCCTCCGATGAATGGAGAAGCCTTGAAGGGCAATTTTGGGGAATATTCCTGGTAGAGTGAGTGATTCATCTATTGCTAAATACTTCGTCACATGGCTTATTTTCTGGAATTGCATATTTACTAATACTGGTATTTGGATTTTTTTGGCTTTGCTGAAATTGTTTTGGCCACAATAATTCCAAATCTGAATTTTACCAAATAAAATAAAATAAAAAATTTCCCACTGCTATTCCTTACAGTTGAATCTGTTTGTGTAAATCAAGTGTTTTGAGATAGATCACTCTGCTGGCTGGGAAAGGAAGGGACTATGGCTCAGTAGACCCCCTGCTTTGCATGCAGTAGATCCAGTCCCCACCATCTCCAGTGGAAGGTAGTAAATAATACAAGAGACCTCAGCCCGAGAGCTTGGAGAGCTGTTGCCAGTTACCATAGACAATACTGACCTTCAAATACATGTCTGACTCAGTATTGGGCAGGCTTATGTGGAACTCTTGACCGTGCATTTTATATGATGAATTATGCTATCTAGGCAGATGCAAATCTACTGGAAATACTGCTAATTTAAAATTGCATACAAATTTAACTGTGTGGGATGCTCAACTTAAAAAAAAAGGAAATCGCAAACAAGGAATGTTTGGTTTTGAATGTATTATTTAGAAAATTAAACAATCAAAAGTTCCTAGTAATGGTCTAGCATTCTGCTGTGTACTATACTGTGACCTTCTGGATACATTAATGTGAGAAAGAAGCAGATTTTCTGCTTGAGAGCAGCTCAGCCCATTTGATATGGGATTGTGTAATACTGAATCCACTCCTTGAGCCCATTCATTATCATCCACGATCATCTGCATTCATCTATTGCTAAATACTAATCATAAGTATTTAAATATGCAAATTGCTATTTTTGAGGAAGAACCAAGCAGTAGGCTCCAAGCAGTCTTACCAAAGTTATTTTGGATTCCCTCACTGAAGTCAATGGAACACCGCTTTGACTTAAACATGCAAATTGTTAGGGCTGCTAACACCCATCCGGGTGAGACCTGGAGAATCTTGGAATTGCAACTCATCTCTAGATTACAGAAAACAGTTTCCATAGAGGAAATTACAGATTCCAAGGGTGAACTTTTTGACATTATACCCCAATAAGATCCATCACGTTCTTAGACCTCACCACCAGGCTCTAACTCCAAATCCTCAGGAATTTTCCTATTTAGAGTTGGCACCCCTACAAATCGAGATGGGAAAAATTAGACAGATCATGTTTTTTCACTGTGATAATAGTCAATAGTATTTTAGTTGCAAAGCAAACAGAAGTATTCTTCCATTTTCTGTACAAATTATTTTCCATACCTAGTAAGAAAAAAGTTTTATATGTCTTGAAATGGAGTTTTGAATCAATGTGCTTCATCTTTGAACTGAATGATATTATATCAGCTGCTTCTGGGCTTTGATGATCTAAGCAATGTATTATAATATGTTTCTGCATGTTATTGTTATATGGTCTTGTGGTAAATCAAATGATACAAAAGAAACCAATTAAAGGAATGGAGGGAAATTGCTTGTCCAAAGGAATGGCCATTTGAAATGAATTCAGAAAGAGGAAACTTAATTAGTTATGAATGGAATAAATATTGATCCAAAATATTCTGATTCAGAAACAAAAGCTGTTTTTGAATGGAATAAATATTGATCCAAAATATTCTGATTCAGAAACAAAAGCACACTGATTCAAACTGCATAAATATTCTTGTTTTTCCCCTGTGATTATACTAATATCAGGATTGGTTGATATAGAGGTATTTTCATTGTTATTCTCGTGCACTACTTCTTCTCTTTTGAGAATTAGTTGAAGCCTGCTGCAATTTTCATAGAAACAATTGTAGTACATATTGCATTTTTACTTTATTTTATGCAGCATAAAAAAAGGACTCATATTAAATGTTCTCAGTATATACTACAACTGTGTGTTGGACAGCTCAATTCAGATGGGGAAGGGTGTGAACACACATAGGGAGTGGTGGAGGGCCAACATGTTTGCCCCATGGATGCTGCCATATGAGACACCCTCACCGGTGGAAGGGGGCAAAGGCACCAGTGGTCAGCCACCCCTCAGCTCTGTGGCAGCAAAACCTAAAGGTCTGGGCCACCAGTAGAACAATGCTGGTGTCTGGTTGTATGACAGCAATGGGCGGGGGGGGGGGCAAGAAGGGGTGTTCCCAGAAGTGGAGCTGACATTAGTTAGCTACTACCGGTGTTCCAGCTCAGGGACTCTGGGCCCTGGAAGCTTAAGACTAGTTTGGTCTAAGGATCCATTCAGGTGGTGGGAGGTTTTTTGTTTTTCCTTCTTTCCATGCTGCTGGAAGCTCCTTTGGATATGGCATGGCACTGCTTTCACTGTGCCCCCTCTGGATGCTGCAGCATTCCCATCCTCCCCATCTGGATTGCACTCTCAGAATTTTGAGAGTATTTGATAAGTATTTTGATGATTTTTTGGTTGGTTGGTTACAAAACATAATATAACCTTAGTTTGTGAAAGACTTATTCACGGTGTCCAGGTTTGACTGGATATTTCATTTACTTACACCAGCAAAAAACTGCATTGCAGCTAACTGGAAGAAGTGAAATTCATCTTCCATTTTGAATTGGTATCAGAAAATTTTAAAAAATTGTTTTAATAACAAAATTTTTATTACCAGTATACAAAATTCAAGTATGTGTTTAGTAATCAAACTAATGTAAAGAAATGGTCTGTGTTTTTAATGTTTGTAATGACTTCACGGTGTCTAGTACAATGCCTTCTAATCCAGAACTTTATTTGAATAGAAGCAAGGCCAGGTCTGGAGTCTCCTGGGCAATAACCAGCCATAGTCAGCAACCAACATCCTTATACATACTTGTCTAAGGGATGGAATGTCCATGAGTCCTGCATGCCCATTGGTGGGTGACATTCCATCCCATCCTCACCTTCCCCCAATTCAGGAGTCTCCCCCTGCCCCAAACAACAAACCAACACACCAGGGCAGTGTTGGGTTGCTGCCCACTGCTTCCCACACCAAAAAACAATCTGAACTGGTGCAGCAGCAGTGGCTTGCTGCCCACTGCCCTGCTGAGCCTGCCTCAAACCTCTCCATTGCACCCTCCCCCACCCCAAAAAGCAGTCTGGGTCGGCACAGCAGCACATTGCCACACCACCATCCCCCCTCCAAACAAACAGCAGGACCTACCTAACTAGCCTTGAATAAGTCTGCCTGTGGCTGGGGCAGAACTCTCCTGGGGGGCATAGAGGGAGGAGGAGGGGGTCCCTTGCCCTCCCTCCCTTCCCCCCATCTAGAGTCCATTTTATTTTTATGTAAAATGGGTTTTAGTGCTAGTAACAAGTGAAAAGCAGATGCTTTTTCTTTAGAGGTTCATATTAAAATAACTATACCATGCAATAGGGGCGTGTCACCAGATTATTCACAACTCCCCACATCAATATGAATCTTTTGATGGAATTTACTTTGGTAACATTTACTCGTAATAATGCAACCCTTGGCAAGATAACATCAGCAACCTGTCTTCATTTTACCAGTGTAAAATCATCAAATCCAAGTAAAAAGGAGGTGTTTAAGAACAATGGCAGTCCCCTTTCGGCACTTTTGTCAAGCATTTGGCATTAATGAATATGCCAAAATCACTTTCTGTATGTTATCAGAAGAAACAGATATTATGGTTGACATTTTAATCACTTTCTTTCTCTGCCTTCAAGTCCTCCACTCTACCCTGTACTACCTGTGTTTTAAATTTTTGCCACCAGATGCTTAAAAGTGAATTCTAATATTGTGTGTGTACGTAAAGATCATAAAGATCGAAGAAAGTAAATTGCTAGCAAAGTGGTCATTAACACACATTTACATAGGTTAATTACAAGGAATAATTGGGTACATTTTTTTCCAATGGGACACTGTGGCTTCCAGCACAGACATTTCAACAATAACAGATTACTCTACATCTGGTTGATACTTTTAGTTAAATTCATTAGATTTGCATCTACTATATGAAATACTGAGCTGATAGTAGAAACATCAGAAGATCTGTGTCCTATTTATACTTTCCAGCAGAGGCGTAGCTGGGCCAAACTGTGCCCGGTGCACAGAGTGTTTTTTCCACCCCCCTGCCCCCCCTCGCGGCGCGCACACACACACACCACTCCCCTTCTCACATTTACCTACATTCCTTTTCTTTTTGTAGTACTTTTTGAGGCTGGCTTGGCGGCCTATTTACAGTTCAAGGAGAAAGGTGCCTGACGAACTATACTTCCCAGCAGACCTTGTGAGCTCCAAGGCCTCCTGGGAACTGTAGTTCCTCAGGCAGTTTTTCCCCTGAACTGTAACTAGGCCACTTTTTTCAGCCTCAAAAACTACTACAAAAAGAAAAATATGTAGGCAAGCTGTAAGGAAAAGCGAAGTTTAAGGAATGTGTGTGTGTGTGTGCCTGAGCGCCATGGAGAGGAGCCCTTAAGAGGTCTTGGGGCGATTTTGTGCCCCCCAGGCATGCGCCCGGTGCACGACGCACTCCCCCGTCCTCTTGGCCCTCCGCCACTGCCTTCCAGTCACATTGGCAGAAGTCATATTTGAATTTGCCATTTATATTTTGAATGTTTGAAGTCCCATTTCAACAGTTCATAGTTGAAGTCCTTACTTTTTTACCATTTTATCAGGCTACCGTGAAATACGTTTTTCACTGTCTCCCAGCTCTACCCTTTGCGTTTCATGTGAATTGAAGGTATATACCTTAAAATGAAGTATGAAACTTTGAGTTTATTTTTTTGTAAAATCACAGTTGATTTATGTCAACCCCACAGGGTTTTCAAGGCATTAGACATTTAGAAGCCATTTACCATGGCCTGCCTCTGCATCCCAGTCTTTGTAGTCCTTAAAGGACTCCCATCCAAACACTTGCCAGGGTCAAGGCTGAGAGTAGGTGATTGGCCCAAGATCACCCAACAAGTGTCCATGGCAGAGTAGGGATTTGAACCTGTGTTTACCAAATCCTAATCTGGCACCTTAACCACTGTCTCTCGTATAAAGATTAGCTGACATCCAATACTGCATGAGCAATGTCTATAATAATAAAAAGACTATATGCAGTATAATGGACTGCTTGGAATTTAAAAATTAAACTTTTATTAATGTAGTTTGAGGTCAACAATCCAAAGTCAACATTTTGGTACTGGCTGTTTTCAGGAAATACTGCAAATACTGCATCCTGAAATACAGGTTTCAGTGCCCCCCCAGAGTTTTCCTTCCTGCATATCATTCTCTGCTGATTCTCTTCTCCTCTTCTTTGGAGTTACAAGTCACTCTCACACAGGGTCCATGTGTCCACTGTAACATTCCTGGTTTCCTGAGTCAAACCCAATGTGCTGAAGAAACCTACATACCATGTAGAAGATTTAATTTAATTATTTCAGTTCCTCTATAATTCTAAATAGTTACATCCTTCTGAATCAGTTAATGAGCTTAAAAGGGGTCTTTGGCTTCAACTCCATATTAGCAGTTTATATTCTTGATGGTAAACTAAACATAAAATTTGGGAGTAGAGAAGATGCTATCACTATATAAATAACTGTTAATTTTAAAAGTATCTATATCAGTTGTATGATATTTTCCCAGTGCTTTTTGAACATTAGTGATTTATTGGAAAATCATATTTCAGATTCAGTATCTCTGCATGAGAACAAGTGACAACTACTAATGTAGTTCTATACAGCATGGTTTTCCAGGTTGTGTGGCCGTGGTCTGGTAGATCTTGTTCCTAACGTTTTGCCTGCAGATGCCAACCACAGATGAAGGTGAAACATTAGGAACAAGATCTACTAGACCGTGGCCACACAGCCTGGAACACCCACAACGACCAATTTTCGCAACTTTTCCAACAGTCCAATCAAACAATTTCTGTTTCACTGATATCCCCTGATGGAATATTTTTGCATGTGGTGGACCGTCCTATTGAAACCAATAAGACATACACTAGGTTCTAAGCATGCTTATGCAAATCTAAGTCACATTGCTTATGCAAATGTAAGTCACTCTGAGGCCAATGAGATTTACAATTGTAAAATTAAATAGACCATTGCTAATCTGACACTGACCACAAGCAGGCTCAAATTAATTGCTTTGATGAAGCCATTGAACAAAAATGTTAAATAAGTCTTTTCCAGTGAAATTAATAGGGCTGAACATTCTGTAACTCGAGAGGTTTGTGTCTATTCCGTTTGTTTTCAGCACTTTTTCTGAACATTGTACAACCCAGAACTAGATGAACTAGATCTGAGCATGGATTCCTGTGGCCAGATGGTGATCATGGTTCTCTAGGAATGACTTCAGCTGCAAGATCACCAGAGGTTCATTAAAGGTGCTATATGCCATTCAGATGACCTGCACTCTCTTTGTAAACACTGACTTTAAAATATCCCAAAACTGACAGGTTTCTTCAAGAGAACTGCTACTCCTTTCAGAGCAGTGATTTTTGAATTGCTTGTTCTACCTTGTTATCAACCTACAACACAGCATACTTAGATCAGTAGTGTTTCAGGAGTGATAAAAATATTCTTAGTATAGAAAATTTTCAGGATCTGGAGAGTGTTCTGTATAAGCTAAGTCTAGTTAGGGTAAGCTAATATAAAGTTTGTCCCCTTTTGGGTTTATTGTACTTTATTACATTAAAATTCTTGAAATTGAATAAAGTGTATTTTGATGAACACCTCCAGTGATTCAGACTATAATGTGGATAATGAATTATAATTATCTTCACATTTGCTCCCCCCATTTTGCTGCCCTTTTTTTCTGCAGTATGAAACTGAGTATCTGTCGGCACAAAATATGAATGGGGCAATTTACCTCAAATGAGGTTACAAAGATTTCTTTAATATACAGAATTTTTAACAGTTGGATGACTAGATTTATTTTCTTGACATACATCTACTATTTCTTGTTCCCAAGTTCACAAGATTTATGCATTTTTTATTGTCCTCGGAAAATCTGAATCTCTAGAATAGGGGTTTCAAACTCTGGCCCTCCAAATGTTCATGGACTGTGATTCCCATCAGTCCCTGCTGGCAAGGCCAATTACCCATACTGGCAGGGGCTGATGGGAATCATAGTCCACAAACACCTGAAGGACCAGAGAGTGATGCCCTTCTCTATACCATGGGAAGGCTAATCTGGATGGACCAGACTAATCCGACCTCATCAGATTTTGGAAACTCTGGTTTGTAATTGGATGGCAGGGCACTGAAGAATACTAAAGTTGTCATGCAGAAGCAGGCAATGGCAACCCATCTCTGTTCATCTCTTGCCTTGAAAACTCTATGGAATTGTCATGTTGGCCGCAACTTTATGGCATTTGTTGCCATAACTACAAGACCATGCGATCCTCAAGGAGTAATAGTCCATATAAGTGAGTTGTAATGGAGCTGTGCCTGCTGCAAGAGGCAGGAAGGGCAATTTCACACACTTTCCCCTCTTCACTGCAGCCCACCAACCCATCAACTTCATGTGCATTTTGTGACTCTGAGTCCAAACCTTGGGGCCAGTGTACATCTCTGCTTTTCAGTGCTTGGAGTCATGGTTTAAATTGGCAGTAGTCCTTAGACTGATCTTTTTATTCAAGAAATGTGCATGCATCAGGACCACCATCAGGGCTAACAGTATAAAAATATACATAATAAACACAAAAGCGATTTTAAACCAAACAAAAACCTGCCATTCATACAGTTAAAACCAAGACTTTCCTTATTAATATAGATGTACAGAAGAACAACGCAATAGGTGCTTCCCATTTTCTGTTCTCTGTTCTCTGTTTCATAATCTTAACAGAATAACCAATCAGCATTCCTTTCCTGCATGCAATGAAAAAAGGGAGAGAAACGTAAGATGCCCTCAGCTTCAGTGTCTTCAGGTTATGCTCAAGTAGCTAGGATGGAATAAGCTGGCAGATGCTTTTAGTAAGGATGGCTTTTTAGAAAGAAATAATTTCCTTACACAGATGTGATTAGGCTATAATTAGCACAGTATGTGAAGGGCTTACCATTTTTGGACCTAATCTCGTCATATGAGAAATAGGTTGGTGTAGTTGCCAGAAGCAGTTTTCCCCAAAGATATCTGGTTTGTGAGCCCTCTTCTCTCCTTGATTCAACTCATCTGCCCACACTAGCCCTGCTCACAATTTACAGTGACTAAACCTGTGTTCAGAGTAGACTTGATTTTTCTTTATATATGTAACTAGCAAGGCCCGGCCAGGCGTTGCTGTGGCAATTGTCTTTCTCATCACAGTCCGCAACCCACACAGATGTCCATGCAGGTCCAATGATCCGCAATATAGCCTTTTGGGGTGGTCAAATGGAATCCCTCTTTCCCTTTTCAATTCACATTGTTATATGGTGGTGTCTTGTTTTTTTTTTTACTATAAGGTAACCTTTTCCATTCCACAATGGAACTGTCCAGAGTGCGAATCCCGCTGTCCATGAGGCTGGTTGACACGCACAGTCCTGGCTTGGGTAAGGCAGAACTGGGGCAAGGAGGCTATCCCAGTCAGGCAGCAGAGGCAGGGTGGTGAGGCCCTCAGATCGAGGCCAGTTCCCTGGGTTTTTAAAGGGCCATGTGCAAAAGAAGCAGAGGCAATAGTGTTGGTTTGCCCCCACCCCACAGATTTTCTTAGACGAAAAAGGCAAACTCCAGCTCGCTTTTAGTAAAAGAGAGCTGTGGCGAATATGGGTGAGGAAGGGGGTAAGTGGTGGTTGGATGTGAGGGAGGGCAGAGTGAGGTGTGTGAGGATGAGCTGGATGTGGATGAGAGCATGTGTGTTGTGTGGTAGCAGTGGGTGAGGCACAGAGAGTGAAAGTTACCTGCGTGTGCGGGGGGGGGGACCCCACCTGACGTCTCACACAGCAAAGTGTGTATGTATTTCACTTCCACTCGTATTACCTACCAGTATTACCTGTTTATTGTTTTCACTGCTCATCTCTGGCCATCTGCGCGAACATTCTAAGGGCATACCAACCCCTCAGGCCACAGACATGCTGCACAAACATTCTAAGGGTGACAGTTAAACACAGCCAGCTTCATGGCCTGGTGCACCAGGAAAAAGACATTTTACCTGGCTCAGGTATGGACTTTCAGCAATTTGAAGGTCTGATTACCTGCCCGCAACAGGGAGGGACGTCATGTGAAAATTTGGGAGCGATCCGTCCAGCCATTTCGGCGTTAGGGCATGACTAACAAAGTCACTGTTAGCTTTATATATATATATAGATTTTCATAGTACGTTTGACACATATATGACTGAACGGCACATTTTTCCAGTTGTTGGTCATTGGTTTTATTTGTAAAGTGTATGTGTGTTGACTCTTTCTTACAAACAGATATACATAAAGATATGCAGCATGTACATGTATTCATTTTAACATGTAAACAGGGCTACTGAGTCACAATTGGATTACTATAATATACTCTATGGCCAATTATGCACAGTGTGCTTGCTACATGATGGTGACATATGTCTATCACAATAAGATTTCTTGTATGGTCCTGTTTCCTCAAGCCCTGCTTTCACTTTCCATTCTCTCTGTGGCAAGCAAGACCACTTTTTGCACAACTTTTAATTTGATTTGCCACTAGAATGGAGATTTGCCAGTGAACACAGCTTTGCCCTGCACATGTTCTCTCCATCCACAGCCAGCCTTTCCTCTCTCTCATGCCACTTTGCATGCCTTCTCCCTCACCTACCTTCCATATTGCCAGTTGCTGCAAGTAACAGAAAAGAAGTTCACTCACACAACACCAACCTCTAATTCTCTTGATATTTTGAGAGGTCAATATAAAGAGAGCTTGGAAATAATAGGCCTCTGTCCTCCTGCAGTAGCAGCAGCAGCAGCAGCAACAAGAAATGTTGTTGGAAGTGGAGGGGAGGGGAGGGGAGGGAAACGAAAAGGAGATAATATCTGCTCTAGAATGGTCCTCATCATTAGCAGCCTGAGGTCCAGGGAATTGCTTTGCCTCTTTCATTTGGGGGGGGGGAGGGGAAAAGATCACTTTTGGAACAGTAATGTCGACTTAAGTGTAGCTTAAAGGGCTAAGCCAGCAGTCTTGACTACTGCGTGTAATGAGATATATACCTTTAAGAACTAGATGGGGGGAGTTAAGAGAAGCAGACCTGGAGAACTCGCTGCAGAAAAACTCCTGGGAAAGGAGTTAATGCCTCTTCACATATAAACAGAGAAATGCAAACCCACTGTGCAGAGAAGAATTCCAAGATAAGCATTCCATGCATAATGGACCTATGTGAGGCTTTCACTACAAATATGAAGCTATCATTACAGATATTATAGTATATGCATATGTCCAGGCGCGAGCCCCAGCACGGCGCCCGGACTTGTTCCGGTGCCGTGCGAGACCGTGGCCCCATCCGCGGCCGGAGAGGGGACGACGTGCTGCCAGGCCGATCTGCCGCCTCCCCGCCCCGACAGGACACCGGTGCCCCGACATGACGATTCACCGGCATCCGGACCGGACGCCATGTCGATACATTGACCTACCGATCCTTCAGCCGGGCGATCAGCCGATCCGCTGCCACAAACGCGCCGGGCCGAGGGACTGCAGGGGCAGGGCTCTGAGCTCGGCTGAGCTCGCCCAGTCTCAGCTGAGCCTGATCAGAGGGGACGGCAGCTGGGACGAGGCAGGGAGATGAGGGGAGGAAGGGTATATAAGGGGGTGGGAAAGGAAGCTCAGGGGCATTGGCTGAGGGAAGAGGGTGGAGGAGAGAGTTGTGTAGAGGCAGGGAAAGAGGACGGTGTAGCCCAAGAGGGCAGGGAGAGGGAGAGTCCTGTAGGCCAGCTGTGTTGGGGAACAAACTGGGGGACTTCTGTTGGGTCCCAACCCTGTGAAGGTACAACGGGGAAGGGAGAGTGGTGGGAAGCCCAGCAGGCAGGCCACCCCTCGTTCCGTGAGGCAACAGAGCGAGGAAAAAGGTGCAGGAAGGGTGTCAGGGTACGCCTAGGGCTGAGGCACCCTGTGGGCGAGGCTATTTAAGATCTCAGCTGGGGAGGACAATCCCCAGGTAAAGGGAGGAGGGACGGTCTGGGGAGGTGCCACAGCATATATAGTCTATATATGCATAAACTCCATGTGAGGCTTTCATTACAGAAACTTCAGTTAATATAAAATACGTATGTCCAACTGCTGAGGCTAACCAACAAGAGTCCACCTTTGTTTATGTCCACACTCAATTGTTTCCAAGCTCAAGGATACCATGAGCAAGAATACCATGAGTTAGTATGGTATAGTGGTTAAGAGCAGTGGACTCTAATATGGCGAACAGGGTTTAATTCCCCACTCCTTCACGTGAGTGGTGAATTCTTATCTGGTGAACTGGATTTGTGTCTGTACTCCTACACATGAAGCCTGATGGGTGACCCTGGGTTAGTCACAGTTCTCACAGAACTCTCTGAGCCTCACATACCTTACAAGGTATCTGTTGTCGGGAGATGAAGGGAAGCAGTTTGTAAGCCACTCACGACTGAGAAAAGCGGAACATAAATCCAAAACTCGTCTTCTTCAATTTAATTAGTTGTTATTTCATGTGTAATATTAAGCTGACTTTCAAGCATGTGTTCTTTTTTTTGTTCCTGATCCAAGATCCATATATTTAAAGGATTGCCTCTCCCTGCATGAATCCAGCTGCACTCCAAGGCATTATCCAGGATTGTTCAATCTTCTTCTGTCAGGGCCCATGAAAGAACACTGGAATAAAAGTATAATGCAGAGATGATTACTAGACAAAATGCACTCTGGCAAAGTGGGTTTCCATAATCAACTACTTCTGATCACATTTTTGTAGACCCTTTATAAGTGTATTAGAAAGATAACTATATATCAAATGTAGCTAATGTTATAGAATGTTATAGCTAATGTTATAGAATGGACACTTCAGGACTAAGTTAAATATAGATTGTAATAAATTTTTTGGATTGAATGACAAAATG
The DNA here is from genome assembly GCF_021028975.2 of Sphaerodactylus townsendi. Lineage (NCBI taxonomy): Eukaryota > Metazoa > Chordata > Lepidosauria > Squamata > Sphaerodactylidae > Sphaerodactylus > Sphaerodactylus townsendi. Next base: position 79,733,763 of record NC_059427.1, on the reverse strand, counting down.
CTTGGTTATCCAGATTAAGAAAACTGTCCCTTCCGCAAACTTTTCCTAACTTTTAGAGACTTTTCCACCTCACAGCTTAGGCGTGTCAAGCTTTCAAATGTACAGTACATACTGTCCAACTGAGGAACCTATCCTTGCACATGGATGGTTTTTTCTGCACTATGTTGTTGGCCTTTAGAAATGAATGTGCAGGGCTCAGGAGACCATTGCCTGAGGCTTATTCCTGGCTTTATCACACTGCTTCTTTCAAATGACCTTGCGAATGTATTTACAGAAGAAGTTTGGCATCCTTGGTAAAAATAAAATAACAAAACGTATTGTAAACTTTAAAATTCAAATTTATTGTGGCATAAACATTCAAGGGCAGCCCCACATAAATCACACTGCAGTAATCTAATCTGGATGTAACCAAGATGTGTACCACAGTGGCGGTGTCTTGAAATGATACCTCAAAGCATGTATGTGTGGCAAACTGGTAAAAGTGGAATTTACATGTTCATTGTGTAGTTGTATAGTAATGTTCAGAAAGTGCTCTATGGACTGATATCACTCACTTTGTGAATCAGGATCAAATCCCAAAAGACTTGATCAGATCCCCAAAGACTCGACGCCCAATAGGAGACCTCAGAGGTGAGAGATGTAAAAGCACAAAAAGGATTTATTTAGCTGCAGCAAAATAGCAGGTCCACTGACCAAAGCAAAAGTGAAGAATACATCTTAGGCACTAAGTTTTATAGTGGTTCATCCATCAATCAGTAGTACATCATCAATACATCATTGATTACATCACTTCAATCCAACCTTACATGTCAATACAGGTTAAGCCCTTTTAATGCCTGTTCAACAGGTCACATGATCTAAACGAGCTGTGCTTCTCACACCATTTAATATGGTGATGAGCTACTGAGGGCAGTCCTTTCACCCCAAAAGAATAACAACAACCTATTGAAAGCCATGTGGACACCATAAAACAATAAAAATTCACACTGTTATATTCTTATCATAGAAAGAAGCAAGGAGGTGTTAGCCAAAGTAAGGGTTAGAGACCTAGTGTCTGGAAGATATCCTTGAAAAGGATGACATAATGCAAAATCTACTGTGACATATTGTAAAATCTACTGCCTGAAATCCAGCATTTGGAGAGCATAACCTACTTATTAGGCTTCTTCTATTGGCAGGCAATAAAGGTCTCTTCCTTTCCTGGTGCTTGGAATATGGGAGTAATGGTCTCTTGGGAAAGAATGGTCTCTTGGGAAAGAATAATACTGCAAAAGCCTAACCAATATTGTTATCTGAGTTTACTTTCTACAAATAACGTTTCAAAGTCGTCAATGCTAACTACGTTACATCCTGTTAGCTTCTGTGTTAAAAGTCTATTTCTTTTCTAAGTCAAGTCACCGCTAAGGGTTAAAGTTTAATTAAAAAATGAATTATTCTACTAAGATAGTTTATTCTAAAATATTTTCTAAAATGCTCTCCCAGGACTAATCTGGGATCATATGATGGTGGAATGGAAGACCAGGTGGAATTCCTTCAATGCTCCCCAGTCCCCAACGATCCAGAAAACAAAATGTGTCTTCAATAAATCTCAAGTAGGCCAGGGGCACTAGAAGACAGCTTCTGAGGAAGGCTGGAATAAGAGGGAAAAATTAAAGGCCCTTGTAAAAACCCATGGTTTTCAATCAGAGGTGTATTGGGGGGAAATGGTGACCGGGGACAACACCTGCTCCGGGTGCCCCACACGCTTGGCGGAGGGGCTCAGGGATGAGGAACAGCTCATCTGAGCTGCACCCTGAGCCACCCCCCGAGCCGTCTCCGCCTCCCTGCAGGGCGCCTCCTGTCCCCCCCCAGAAGCCAACCTGCGGGGAGGCGGGGGAGGAGGGCACTGCAGAAGGTGGCCCAGGAGCTGGCCTGCCACCATGATGCCCATCCAAGCCACCCCTGCCACCGAGCACCACCCACAGAAGGCCTGTGGAAGGAAGGAGGTGGCTTGGACGGATGCTGTGGCAGCAGGGGCCTGCTGTCTTTAAGCGCTTCCCCCGCACCGACCCAGCTCTTCTGAGCCGGGTTAGCATGGGGAAGGAGGGTTAGGGTTAGGGGGAGGAGGGGGGCAATTTTGCACCTCCCCCATTGCACCCAGGGTCATTTGCGTCCCGCTGTCCCTGTGGGCAGTACGCCGCTGCTTTCAATAAACATTCATTTGGTACCTGCTGTCTTTGGTTTATGTTGGGATTTTGCAAGTGTCTGTCACAACTTAGTTATAAAAGTGTTAACTGTTTGTATGTAAACAAGTTGCTGAAGTCACTGTTTATTGACTGATCTTTTGATTAGCTATTGGTCAGATAGCCTTTGTTTATATGTTAGTGAGCATGTAGATCTGAAGTTATAAAGTTTACTCTGTTTGTTTGAGCAGACACAACACCACTACCATCACGGCCATGAGTATGAGACAGCAGATAGGTACTGAGATGAAACCAAACATATAGTAATGTAGATGTGTTACAGGAAAAAAAGGATTTCTTATTTTATCTCCATGTAACCCTCCCTTTGGTAAATTCGTATATAAAAAGCAACTGAGAATCTGTCTCTTCTGTTCTACTTATATATATATATATACACACACACACACACACACACACACACACCCCCAACAGTTTGGCATGTGCAAAATGATCTAGATAGGCAGAACAGTAAATCTGCAACAAAGATCAGAAGGCAAAGAGGTCAGTTTCAACTCAATTAAAATTTTCAGAACAGGAATAGGAACTGCTATCTTATTTTTTATTGTTCTGAAAAGTCTGTGTTGTATGTCAGGAGAAGGAGGCTAATTCCACACTATATTTTAGTAACTTGAATTCTCCTTTGTAATTTTAAAGGGTCTTTGCTATCAATAGGGCAAATTCCTCTTCCAGCAAGGCTGGGTAGGTGAAAAAGATGTCAAGGAAAGTACACAGAATTTATTTTAAAATGAGCTGTTAGGAATTGTTTTGACATTTCTGACAAATGGAAAGGTTACTGCAGAAGGTTTCTTCCCTTTCCACTCCATTATTTCCTTCTTGTCAGTCATATCCAGGCCTGGTTGAATTATTCCTATTGAATGGCATACTGTTTAGATACTAATTCCTGAAAATAAATACAGACATCACAAGCTCAAACCATTGCCTGGTGATGAACCCAAATCACTGCCTTTTCTTGATTTGAGATTGGGAAGAGAGGAAGGGTAATGGGCCAGTATCCCCTGGCTCCTCTCAGATTACTGTGGGAAGATGTTGTAGTCCTTGAGTAGGAAATAAAACAATTGTGGAAGCATTCCTTGAAGTATATTCAAGAATATCACAATTCATTTTTTTCCATTTCCATTTTTGTATGTTTCACTCTTTTTTAAAGACTAAACAACCAGGAGAAGGTAAAGTAACTGAATGCGATGATTATGCTTGACTCTGCAATGCAGAACCAAGGGGAAGCTTGAAGGACCATCTGAAAAAGGCAATGGAAGCATGTGGACAGTATGTTTTTAGAATGTTATTTGAATGTTCTAAAGCACCAAAGACTGGGGAATCTGAATTGGGACAGGGACAGCTGTGTTAAAATCACAACTCCTGTATAATCGCTCAAAGTCTTTTGGATGATTTGGGACTGGCCATGAGTTACTACTGAAATGCATGCTTCACATGCAAAAAGTTCCAGATGTGGTCTCTGTAGTTTCCATTAAAAGCTGGCATGATTTGATAAAGACCAATAACCATTTACTTAGCTAGAAGAATTCCCCATAACCAATGAGGTCTCCTACTTGCATTCCAGAAATCATTACAGCTACTAAAAAGAGGACATGACATCAGAGAACATTAGCTCCTTCAAAAGCAGAAAGGTTACTAATTAGTATTTGCTTTCCATTTTGATTTGTGTTGCACTTTTGCTTATCAAAGAGCTGCTCTCTGAGAATGACAATATTCTATTCCCCTGACAGCATCTATTAATTCATAAATTAGGAATGACAAGTAATTCCTCTGAAAAGCTTGGCAGTAGTCAACAAACTAGGTTAGATTTGCTTTCCTTACCACCCCCTTTCCTGTGGAAGCAGCTTCAACCAATGACTTTGTGAAACCTGAGACTCACAGCTAAATGGGTTGGCTGAAAAGGGTTTGATTTTAAGTGGCACAAAGATAATTTACAACCATTATTTATCAATAGCAAAGCAGAATTCTTGGCTGAACTAAAGACAAACAGCAAAAGAGGGGAAACTGCATCTAAATTATCATTCTGTATTTTGCAATCAAGTAGGAACAATATTCAGGCTTAACTAACAGCTGCCTTCTGCCTGTCTCAATGAGAAGTTAGTTATATGTCTCAGGAATGAGACACAAGGAATACTCAGGTTCGGGGGGTGGGGGGGGGGTTTTGTCAAATTTCTCTAAAATTACCACAGTAAGAAGCTTTCCACATACTATATTTGTTTAACGTTTTTAAGAAAGTTTGAAATTGTAAATAGGTATACAAGAACATAAGAAGAGCTTTGCTGGATAAGGCCAAAATTAAGCTAGTCCATCATCCTGTTCTCCCCAATGGCCAATTCAATGCCTCTGAAGAGCATACATGAGGGATACAATGGGTGAAGCCTCCTCAGACCTGGTAAAAAGAGACCCCTATTCCTAAAATGTGATGATTTGAATCTATCTGGAAATGTCTATTAAAATAAATGTGAAGAAGCACCTACCCTTGATTCTCCATTGTCTCATCTGTTCTCCATTGTCAGATCTAACTATATGTAGATTGGGGGTAAAAATTGTAGCATGTGGCACTTTAGAGTATGAATGATTATGTCAGTAGGGAGCTTCACAAGTCACTGCTTGGATGGCTTTTGTCACAAGGTGGTTGTTTCTTCCACTTTGCTATTCTAGTTTCATTTTTGGATGGCACACAGTCCATAATTTATTCTTGTAACAGATGGTTGAGATTTGCTGGTTAGATGTTAGAACAGCCCATCAATGTAATTTCCTAACTGAAAAGAGAAAGTAGGGTTATTGTAAGTAAAGACATCCATTCAAGTCGTTAGATAAAATGCCCCATTCAGAGGTCAATATTCAGAGCTGTAGTATTCACACATACAGAGGAAAATGGTTTTGATTTTGTTTAAAAATAATACCTCTATACCTGAAATGCATACTTGAAAAAAAATTGGTTGCAAGAGTTCCAAATGCTGAAATGTGACATTACCCAAATTCCTGGTTTCTGCCTTAATATCTCTGAAGGTCTGTTCTACCAACCTGGAATTAATGACTGTGTCTCACTAAGGATGCTGAACCACACAGTAAACCCAACACATGCTGGGTCAAGGTAGTCAGATGTACATCAGTGGAACTCACCTTAAAAAGTGCTTGTCCTTGCAGCACTGCAAGGGACTGTTGCAAGGAGGTCTGTCCTGTATTTTGTATTGTATTGATATGCCTAATAAAGGTCAGTTGAAGTTGCAAGGAGGCAGATGAAGCTTTTGGTTTCCCTCCCACCCCTTTTCATCAGTGGAAAGGATGAGGAGGACTTTTCATCCCATTCCTTCATGCACTTATCCCCTCTCTGACACTCCCCGAATGTTCCAACAAATGAGCACTTTTTAAGTTGAGTCCCCCTGATGTACATCTGACTGTGAGTCTGGTTTTACATTTGAGTCCTGACATAAAAAATATTATGTAGTTTTCCTTTGTCAGGGAATACCTGTCTGCATTGGCCAAAATCTTTTCCCTTCAGAAAAAAGTTTTCTTTCATTCTGAGGAAAATTTTGTGGAAGAGAGCCATTGGAATCCAACTTGATTTTCATGATTATGCCCACTGTCTTGGTTGTGTATGGAGCAGGGGAAAGTGTTTTATTCAGGATATCAGGATTTATGTTGGTTGGAAATGTAAATGAAAGATACCATCTGTCCAGAAAAAAAAATCCTGATCCTGTAAACATTATTGGAAAATGCACGACTGCCCATTGACACTGATTAGTTGAAATAAACTAAAATGTGTATATATGCAACTTCTTGAAATTCTGCAGGGAGTTGTACTTTCTTTCAATCTGTTCTAAACCATGACTACTCAACTATGAAAACAAAACAAAAAAGAGCTATGGCCAACTGTTCTATTTAGTCCACAACCATGTGTATTACTGGCAATGCTGGATCTAAACACTTCAGGAAGTACATTAGAATAGCATATTTCATACTCCCTTGCCCATTGTCCCTGTGTTGCCAGACTGATCTGTGGTAGACCAAGGGACCCTGTTTTTAATAAAACAGACAGCACTTCTACCACCTCAGCCAAATCTTGGGTGCTTGCCAGCACAGTGCCTCAAAATGGGGGAGCCTATTTTAGACATTGGCTTACTGTACCTACAAGGAAAAAGAACTTTGTCTGGACTTGTCTCCCTGCAAAGCAACTTGCATAATGTCCTCTCACACCCTTCCTGACAGGATTGACCCTGAATCCCCACTGAGAATTAAAGATGGATACAACCAGGATTCAAAAGAAACAGAACCTTTTCATTGAGGTTTCTCCTTTCCCACTGCAGCATGTTTCTAGTGAAGACATCTATGTCTATCACAGATTCAAACAATGTGACAATCCCTACACACACGCAATTGGCTTGGCGGTTCTGTTCTGATTGGCTGTTGTGTTGTGTTGGGAACTTTTCCCCCACTAAAATATGTGGTAACATGAGCACATATGCACAATATCCCCACCTATGCAGCTTTCTTCTGATTGGCTATTGTGTTATGGCGGGAACTATACTGCTCAGTTTTGTTACTGTGTAGTTTTGGCATTTTAATTCCCCCCCCCCCACATGGCCGCATTGGCACGTTGGCACAGAATGCACTGAACGCAGTTTCACAACCTCCAGCTCTCTCGTTCCCTTGCGCCCACAGTTTAACGTTAGCCTCAGCTGGCGCAAAACAAAAAAAAGGATGTTCGCGCGTCACACCCAGCCCATTGCACTCTGATTGGCTGGAAGGCCTCTGTGTCACTCTCTACAGTGGGAAATTTGAATCCACATGAGACCCCAAACCTCCCCACCGATCTGGATTAGACACGGTTTTTTTAAAAAGGTGCATTCCCATGCAGGTTCTTAAAAATACATGATAAGGGGGAGAGGGAGCGCCAGAACCAGGATGAATCTGTGTTCGGCGGTTCAGCTGTGGGGAGTTCATCATGATATTTTGTGTGAGTATCACGCGATTAATCGGCAGTGGGGATTCCAACCCCAAACTGTGACTCTTCCTATTTTATCTACTTTTTATTAGCACAGTGGTAATATGGCTGCTCACGGACATTTTGGCATTTCTTGTCACTATTTCCTATTCATCTCCTAATGATCGGAAATAGAACATTTTCAGCAGCTTTTTGGAAAGATTCTCAGGTTTTGTTGCATAATTTGCTAAACAAGAACTCCCAATATTTTCTGCTGGAAAAAAATGGGATTGTATTTATTTATTTATTTATTTATTTATTTTATTGTTTCGTCTTCTATACCGCCCGATCGCCGAAGGGCTCCGGGCGGTGAACAGCAAAAGTTCAGAGACAAACAGGAGCAAATTACACATACAATATAAATACATAGGCTCCATCTCATGTCAACAATATTGTAAGGACATTTCGTAACCAGCTTTTTTCTGATCATGATTGTGTTTTATGAAATGCCATTGCATAGTTGATGATGATGAAGAAAGTTCCTTTTTCTGCTTAAACAGACAGGTTATTTAAGAAAGCTGTTATACACAGCCAAAGTTCCCAGCAGCCATTCTGAATGCCTGCCACTCCTCTGTTTTTGTCTCTGCATCAAGATTCTGCTAAAATCAAGGCAACCACCTCGTGGATGAGAAAGGTGATTCAAACATCTTTCTGGTTCATCAAGTTACTCAGAAAGTGATAAATGGTCAGAGCTAGCTTTCAAGGTACACATAGTATACATTGGAGTTCCGCTGGGGTTCCAAAGTATGCAATGCATGTATTGGAGTTCCATTACATACAATGGAGTCCCATGCAAAGTTACACCCTTCTACGTTCATTGATTTCATTGAATTCAGAAAAGTAAAGCTCTGTTTAGGGTTGCACTGATAATCACGGGTGTAATTTAAGCCTGGTAGTATTTTTTTTTTAAAAAATGTACACAGATACACTCTTTTTTCAGTTTCCTAAATCAAATACAAATGGGTTACTATTTCTAAGTTAACCCAGCATCAAAAGACTCTTCACAGAGTTGGTTAATATAAATCAAAAGCAAGAAGGCCATTCTCCGGTTTCATACACATAGGTACATAAGTTATTTCCCCTGTGCTTGATAGCTATATACTTGATGGCTGTCAGGAAACTGAACTGACTCTATTTGAAAGCATAAGGATTTTGTTTATAATGTCATATGATGCTTCACTCATGCATGCTTCACTCATGTTATTACTTGATGCTGCAAAAATCAAGTGATGGACACACTGGAGATGGAAAAAAACCTTTTAAAAGCTCTTTAATGCACACTTTGTAATCATTAACATGCTATCATTAATATTCAAAGGTCAAAGCCATATCATTCAGGACTTCTATGACAGGCCTTACCGTTTACGTAACTGATGACAGTATATAAAGCAGTCACCCTTTCAGTCAGTCTTTCAGCAAACTGCTGCTCTGCTCATGTTTTGAATGTTTCTGGTTCTGCTGGAAAAATGTTGGGATAGTTTTTATTTATTTGCAAACAGACTAAAACATGCATAATAAAAACACACCTTAACCACACACCCTGTATCATTAAAACAATCAAAATTCATGAAAATTTATTGCCTGATCATGCAAAAGCAATTGCTGCACAGCTATATTACAAAGGTTTTCTCCTAGATTGACAAATTTAATAAAAATCTAGTGGAAATTTAAAAACTGCCCCTCCTTTAATACTTGGTCCTCTCTTAACCCTTGCCTTGCCTTGTCCCAGCAAAGGGCTAGCCAAAGGCCCTTGCTGTTCCTCATACCCCCAGCTAATGCCCTCGATTAGCAAATCTCCGACTGTAGCTGCTACTCTCAGCTGCTGCTTGGTGAGAGGGAGACTGTTCTAAAGGTGGTGCAGACCCATCAAGCTGCTACTGCCTTCTAGCAAGGTGCTGTGGCCTATCCTGGAACAGCTGCTGTATTTTACCTAATAGGTGGGACACTCTTTGGCCTCTGCTGCTGTCTCTGTTTCACTCATGGCTACCATGTTCACTATGTTTCAGGCAAGGAAGTGTTCATTTATCATTACAAAAACATACATAATAATTAAGTTGGTAGTATTTAAATATTATTGACTTCAGTATGACTACCTATGTATTAAACAAATACAGAATACAATGTTCAGTTTTGATACCAAAATTTGCACTTTAGATCAGGTTTTTACCTATGTTTTTGAAAATATGCATGGGTCCAATCTAGCCAAACTCCTGCTCTTTCAAATCTCATCAATTTCAGAGCACATGATTTGAAAGTATAGCAGTGCAGAATGTTAGGAATCAGGTGCTGAAGAAAGACTTTCCATCTACCTCATTATTTAGAGTTATTTTATTGTTGGAGTTTTTATTAAATTTTAATTGTTTATGCATTGCCTGGAGCATTCTTAGCAGAAAGGCAATGAACACATAAGACAACGAACAAAATAAATAAATCAGCAGTGACCATCATGCACTATGTTTTCAGTCCTTTTTGTTCACAGTTATCACATGATAAGCTGTGAAAAGATCATGTAGAAGTAAAATGAATCAAATATCAGGCATGAAATAGGATGGCATTATAAAGTGACAAATGTTATTTTGACATCATTATGACAGTGTTTGCAGAAATAATAATATGCAAATACATGCAGCCAACTGGAGAGAAAAGAATGCTGTTATGTAATGATGCATCACCAGATTGAGTGCAACTGAAACTTTTGCTGACAACCAGAAAATATTTCATTAGGGGGTTTCAAATGGATGGGCTTCAAAGAAGCAAAACAATTTTAGCTCAGTCATTAAGTTCTGATTAATACCAGCACAAACCCAATTGTTTCCCTAATACCAGAAAATAATTTTTTGTCTAGTTCAAGTGTCTGAAATACATCCAAGCCAGTATTAAAAGTTACTGACATCCACAAAAAAAGCAAAATTCACACCTGTTTGGGAATTTGTTAGCATTTCATATTCTTAATTATCTTAATTAACTGCTGTGTCATTTAATTGAATACTTCTGCAATGTCAGCTCAGATATGAATATCCAGTGCAGGGGAGTACAGTGCTGTCTTTGGAGGAACAAGTACAGAATAGTTAAGATGAAAGCAGATTGCTTGGAAATGACCAATGATTGGTTTCTAATGTGTCAAAACGTCAGTAGCCAGGCTGAGTTTGAAGTCAGCCTTTGACTGGGAGGATAAAAAAGGAGAGTTGTGGCTATATGGCAAGTTATGGTGAGTGATGTTCTGAACATGACTGAAGGTACAGTTTTTTTCTTCCTTTATTTTTGATCTACACAATGGACTTGAAAGATTCTAGAACCTTTGAGAAGATATCTTCAAAGAATTGTTTTTCTTGAATCTTAGAATTTGAAATGAAGTAGCTGCAGACTTAGGATTTTCAGATTATATCTTAATATAAGGTCAGTAAAAGAACTCTGACAATGGTAATATATTTGTTAATGTTTATGTCAGTTATTTCACAGGTAAAGACTGGGAAAAACAATATGGAGGACACCACTTATCCACTTATCCAGTCCTGCAGAAGAAGGCCTGCCTTTTTCTCTGTTCGAGACCCATACGTAAGCAATATTAGTTCTGCCATTCCTGGCTCATTTTTTTTACCTGAAAGCAGACTACAGGATGTTGTATCTGAAACAGAAAAAGTGGATATGGAGAAAGGTGATTAAATAATTTATTTCTTTCAACTCAAAATTACCCTCTCCAAAGTGTTTTTTATCTGCAGAGGTAAATACACCAGTGAAGGTGAAAAAACAGTCTAGGGAGCATACCTTTGAGCTTAGAAGAATGAGTGGAAAAGTCTAAGCAGGTTTTCTTTACCAGTTCCTTTGCTGAGATGCATACAGGCTGTGGTGAATTAAAAAAAAATGAAAGAAAGAATCATGAAATGCCATGTAACATACAGGCTTCAGTGACTGGAAGAATTGTAGCCAGTACCCCTCTGCCAAGCCGGTTAGCCAAGAAAGGAACTCTGGCAAAGAAAAACATATGTGTGCTGTTCTGTCTAAAGACTGAGATTAGTCTTGAGCCCCCAGCCAGATCCCTGCTTCCAAATTAGTTAACCTGAGAGCTTTTGTCAATTATATCCTGGGTGGTAGCCCAATGACAAGTAGAAAATGTGATTTTGGGTCCCTTTCTTGGGCCCTTTATGCATGCAGTAATTACCCCAAGGGTGTTTGCTCCACAATAGGATCTCCCTACGTTTCTTTATTTATATGCTAGGAAGAGCCCAGCGATTCCTCCGAGCCTAGCTGTTGTTTTGCTTCTAAATTGGGGGTTGTTTGCCATCCTTATTTTATTTGGGGGTGGCATTTTAATGATCTGTCGCTCTTGTGGTATACCCAGAAATTCTGGCCAAAGAGTGAGTGGAACTTCTCCTGCATGGGCAGGGGAAGGCAGGGAGGAGCGGAAAACATGAAGGAAGTTAAAAGCAAGCTGATTCGCTTCTCTTTCCCTGAACAAGCGGGCGGAGGGGGGGAATCACTCTTTACCCACTTTCACAAACTGTGGTGATTATCTGATCTGTAGCCGGGAGTTTGAGGGGTGTGGGGAGAGTGTGTGTGTGTGTATAACTGGAAATTTGACCAGAAGGGAATGTAGGCTCACTGTGGGGCAGATCACAAGTGCATAAATTTATTTACCTGTTTCGCAAAGGCTCATGGGTATGTTGTTAAAATGACAACTATAACTTGAAAACATAGTCCAAGGCACTGACCTTGGAGATCAGGAACGTGGCCCTATCTCCCTGCTTTTAGCAGGCCCAGTTCTGCATTGGAATATCTTTTCAAGTTATTTTTGAAATGCTCACCATAACTTGAAACAATAGTTCAAGGCAGGACTAGGCCTGCTAAAAGACATTGTCATGCCCCCACAGAGCCTTTGTTTATTTCCCCTTTAGTTTCCCCACAGTTAGTATGGGTTTAGCTATGTTTGTATAGTATTCAGTGGGAGGGAACCGAATTTAGTTCTGTCCCTTTAAGAAGCCCTAGGGCTGGTGTTCTGTGGCAGTTATTACCCAGCAACCCGTCTGGTTTTGGCAGTTAGGTGCCAATGGAAGCTGGGTGACAGCAACAAGTTAGACAGTCCAAGATGTTATAGACTCTCAGTATTTAACAGTCAAAGATGTTATAGATTCACAGTATAGATGTTATAGTCTCACAGTATTTACAATAAATTCCAGACTCCAGAAAGTTTCTGCAACAAAGTAACCTTCATTTAGTTAGACCTCGAGGAGCTAGGGTCTGTCAACATTGTTACAATTAAAGCTTTGGCATTGAACTGTTAACTGAATCAGTGAGTCTTACATTCTGTTTTGGCCGGGTGCAGGGCACCTAAATAACCACCTGGGGAGCAGAACAGTCTAACTTGAATGTTTCCAGTTTCCAAAGGTCAATTGAAAGTTTCTAATGGTGAGAAGCAAGGCAGGGAGCCTTTGCAGTAAAGGAACAAAGAAAGTCTGCCTGGCAACAGTAAGAGATTGGTTCCTATAAGCCCTAAAGTAGCTGGGCATAGAAAAATTGAAGACTTCTTTGCTAGGAGCACTGGAAGAAGAGAGAGATTGGTTCCTATAAGCCCTAGAGTAGCTGGGCATAGGAAAATTGAAGTCTTCTTTGCTAGGAGCTCCGGCAATGCAAGAAAGAGAAGAAACTCACTCAGAGCCAACAAGCTCTATTTCACAAAGCAATGCTAGAAATAAAAAAGCCTACTCACCAAAATAATGTTAGCATCTTTGCAAGATCAGGTGAATGTATTTGGCAGCTCAAATGCTCGGTAAGGCATGGGCGCAAGTAAGACCTCCTGAAGCTATTTATCAATCTGGAAAATGCCTCGGTGGTACAAGAAGAAGAAATATTAAGTTGTAAGGAGACCTTACAACAACAACGGCAATTCCTTTTATGGAAAGGTCAGCTAAGAGGATAATGCGATTTCCCTCCTAGAGCTGCATGAATACACTGTAGAAGCTCCTGGAATATCAAGACAAAGATGGAGAAGGATCAGAGAGAAAAGGCAAAACTTCTTTAACAACATTATGTGTGGTTTTATCCAGCAAGTTGCAGGCTGTAAGCAAGTCAACAATCAGAGATCCAGCACGCGCAAGAAGAACAATCCACCGCAAACCAACTGTAGACACTGCATCCCTGTACTCAGAGGTAAGTAGACAGGGAAGAGTGAATGTCACCTCACATTCCAAGAAAGGTTATGACCTTGAAGTGCTAAGCAAGTGTGGCAGTAAATCTGCACCAAAACCTCTGCTCTTCCCACACATCCCACAGAACAAGAAGCACTAAGTCAGGGCTCCAAATTATAGTAGTGCCTCTTGTCATTCCTGCAAAAGATTGGCTATGGAAATGAAGAATCCTGGAAGCTAAAGCCGATGCAGCGTGGCTGCTGCAAAACAAGTAGATTTCTTTAAAACTAAAAAGAAGAAATCATTGAAGAACAAGCCCATTTTGAAAGCTCCAGGAAGCTGCCCAATAGGCACCATCAAGCCCAGTTGAAAGCTCCAGGAAGAGGCCTCGACAAGCAAAGTAGAAGCAGCCTCTAGTCAACACTAAAACAAAAGAGCAAAGGCAGAAAAGCTGATAACGAGAGCTCAAAGTTTTGGAGAGCAAGGCCTTAAAGAGAGTTTATTTTAACCTTCCATTCTGAGGAAATAGGAGGAAGAAGACCCTATGATGAAGGTATCTTCCTATTTAATCCAACAGACATCCAACTTTGAGAAGTGACTGCTGATTCGAAGAATTCAGAGTGACAGAACATCTGGCAGCTGCAGAATCAGCAGAACTAATGTCCCAGATGTCCAGAGTGCAGCAAGTAATCCATGGTCCAGTTCCAACCACAGCATAGCATCATTATGCTCTAGTAGTGGTGAGTCAGCAGGCAGTACCCACAAAATGAGCTGCCCTAAGTAATCAACAACAAGCAAAAGTCAGTTAGCAAATGAACAGAAGGAGGGGAGGAAACCCTCAGCAAATCCAGTTGGGATGCCCACTGACTCTACAGGCTTTTAGACAGGAGCAGAAGTCCTGAAGACACAGTTGTACCTGGAGTATCAGTTTCACAGTTATACCTCTACTCCACATCATCAGGCAACAAATCCCATTATGCAAACCTGACATCCCAAATTTGTCAGATGTTTTGAAAGCTACCTTTCCAGAAATCCTAGAAGAGATTTAGCTGACAGAGGTATCTCAGAAGTTTTCTGATAAGCCAGAAGACTACTTACTTTGGAAAATTACATTCCAGAGAGCCCTCAAAGACCTGAAACTAGATGCGTCGAGGGAAGAGCTGACTTTGCTTTATAGCTTGGTTGGGAAACAACATCGCCAACGCAAATAAGAAGAGTCTATGCAGAACATGTAAGAAACCCTCACATATTTTTAGAACGAGCATGGAGTAGGATTAGACGAAAGATATGGAGCATCTTCAGAAATAGAAGCTTCAATTTCTACAAAGGCTTAAAACTCCTTCCCAAACTTGCAATGAAAGATTGTAAGAAACTGTGGATTTTGACAGATCTGCTTTCAGAGATGGAGTCTCATGTAAAGAAAACCCCGAGCTGCCAGGACTCTGCATGTTTGGATCAGCATTTGACTCAAAGAGAAGTTATCGACAAGTTGCCCTTCCCCGAAAGAGCAATGGGGTAAAGAAGTTTTTAATTACAAAGAGAACCATCAGCAAAGGTATCCACCATATTCATATCTTGTAAGATTTTATATCAAGAATGGCTAAAGAAAGAAATGATCCTCAAACAGGATTCCCTCTTTGTACCAAGGTGTTAGAGAAGAGAAGAAGTCGCTCCAAGAGTTTAAAGGTAAACCCTGGTTATGGTTAGGAAGACAGAGACAAATACAAACTCAGTCAAACAATTCTCAAGTAAGCCATTGGAAATATATGTCCAGTTCATAAAAAATTGCACAACCTCACGACTGCAAAGAGTTCCGAGAAATGCCATATGAAGAGCCATCCCATATAAGGCAACAGAAACTGTGCTTTTAAATGTTGCTCTTTCAAGAACCATTGGGCCAGTGAATGCAAAGAAAGGTAAAGTGCCAAGAATGCTCCAGTGAACAGCATTGTTCAGCATTACATCGCGACAAAACCAATTTCCAGTTACCAAAGAAAGAGACCAAAGAGGCAGAAACCATCCTGGAGAAACCATCACAACCAAAGGTGGACAGAACGGCAACAGCCACATGCACTACTACAAAGCGATGGAACAAAAAAAAGATAATGCATCTGTTATCCGATTTGTCTCGCAGGATGTTTACTCAAAAGCTTCACCCCATCAAGCTTCCAACGTATGTATGTGGTATTAGACGCACAAAGTTTATATATGTCATTAGCCACTCCAGAGTTTTTTTGAGATGTTTAACATAATGCTTCAGAAGAGATAGAATATGTCATGACCACATGTAGTGGAAATCAAATCATGACAGGGAAGAACAGCACCAGGATTTGTTCTGCAATCAACTGATGGGACAGAGCAATTTAAACTACCTACTCTCCTTTGAATGTCAACATATTCCTAAAGATCAAAGACAATCCCCAACAAGAAGTATCGGCCACACATCACAAGCACCTGGAGTCCATAGCAGACAAGATACCACAGCTTGACCCAAATGCTAAGATTCTGCTGCTTATCGGCACAGATTGTCCCGAGGTGTTCGTAGTCAAAGAACAAGTGAAAGGTCCCCCAGGAATGCCATTTGCTCAGAGGTTAGGGCTGGGGTGGACCATTCTAGGCCCAGTTTGTTTGAACCACAAAGAATACCTGAACATGCACCACACCTTCTGCATGGGTTTTATGCCAAATGGACGGACTCCACGAGATGTTAGACTGCCCAAATCACATCCAGATACAACACATCACAGCATAGAGGAGTTGGAGTCATCAGTGTTTAAAAATTACAATCCATGATCACCTGCCAGCCGTGGCCATAGCAGACAAACGCTTCCTAGCCATAATGGAAAGAGAGTGTCAGCAGGAGGAGCAAGGAAATTGATCGCGACTTTACCCTTCAAAGAACCCAGAGACAAGCTACCAAATAATCAAAAGGGCATGGCACTGCAACGCTTTGAAAGCACTCCAAAGAAACATGGGGAAAAAAACACAGTTAAAGGAGGATGTTATTGCCTTCATTAACACCATGATAGAGAAGGGCCATATTTAAAAGCTCCTGATACATTGAAGACCACCAAGAATGCTGGTATTTACCATTTTGGAGTCTATCACCCCAGAAGCCACATAAGGCAATGAGTGGTGTTTGATTCTAGTGCATTATTTAATGGCACATCTCTTAATAGAGTTCTGCTGACAGGACCAGATTTAATTAACAATCTTATCGAGTACTTGCTATGGCTTTTAGAAAGGAAGCTGTTGCACTATGGCAGATATTCAACAAATGTTCTATTCCTTTGGGTCAGAAAAGACCATAGAAATTATCTTCGTTTCTCTGTGGTTTAAGGATCCATATCAGATGTCAGAGGTGCAAGAGTACAGAATGTGTTCATGTTTTGGAAACAGCCCCTCACCAACTATTGCAAACTATGGACTTAAGAAGACTGCAAAACTCTTAGAGCAGCAATATGGATCAGAAGTGAGTCAATTTGTTCACAGAGACTTTTATGTAGATGATGCTTTTAAAATCTACACCCACCCCAAGAAGAAGCAATCTTCAGTCTTCAAACAATTTCAGTATATGTTGGCCAACGCCAACATAAGATTACACAAAATTGTTTTGAATAGTCCAGAAGTGCTGCAAGCCTTTCCTAAGAAGGCAAGATAAAGTAAAAGGAAATAGAAACTTTAGAATTAGGACAGGAGTCCTCAACAATACAAAAAAAGTTTGGGTTTGTGCTGGAAGGTTAAAAAGGATGAGTTTACCTTTCAAGTTCCAGGACTCAAAGAAGAGCTGCACAATGAGAGGAGTGCTATCCACAATCAACAGTATTTTCATCCCCTTTGGGTTTGCAGCACCAGTCATTATTCAAGGTAAATGCTTGCTGAGAGAGCTAACTCCAGGACATTAAAGATTGGGATCAACCTTGTCAGGACCTTGAAAGGTCCAAATGGGAACCCTGAGGTCAACTCTTTCAGCTTTGGAACAAGTCAGTGTCCCAAGGAGTTATGTGTTCATTTCACCCAGTCCAGAACATCTACAACTCCATATATTTTCAGATGCTTCAGTTCAAGGATTGCTGCAGTGGCTCATCTCCAGAGTGATCCAAGGTGATCAAGTGTACTTAGGTTTTATTTTTAGGAAAGGCTGTTAGCACCGAGTAGGGCCATACCATACCCCTACTTTGAACTTTGTTTAGTGCTAGCCACACAATCTTTTAGAAATTATCCAAAGGGAATTGGACTTGTCCTTTCAGGAAGTAGTGCTCTATACAGATAGCAAAGTAGTGCTAGGATATATTAACAATATACATCGAGATTTTACGTGATATGTGAGCAATAGAGTGGATCAAATACGTAAGATCACCACACCTAGTCAGTGGCAATAGACAAACATGAAAGGAGAGACCTCCTTTGTAGTGGTGGATACATGTCTTGTGGAAAACATCCATTTTCTGCTACTTAATGACTTTAACCCTGATTTTAAGAATGAAGATGGAGATTCTTCTTTATTCAGAGTTCCTGAACGTTGAACTTCAGTGAACCACAAGCAGTTTGAATTCTGCAATCAAGATTGTTAGAAGTTTATAGTTATAGTTAGCATAGTTAATATTATGTATTAGGGATAGATAGTTATTAAGAGTAGTACAGTAAGAATAGTTAAATATAGTTAATGGAAGTTGATAAAGGTAAAACTTCCAGAGGAAGTTTTAGGCGGGAGTGTCATGCCCCCACAGAGCCTTTGTTTATTTCCCCTTTAGTTTCCCCACAGTTAGTATGGGTTTAGCTATGTTTGTATAGTATTCAGTGGGAGGGAACCGAATTTAGTTCTGTCCCTTTAAGAAGCCCTAGGGCTGGTGTTCTGTGGCAGTTATTACCCAGCAACCCGTCTGGTTTTGGCAGTTAGGTGCCAACGGAAGCTGGGTGACAGCAACAAGTTAGACAGTCCAAGATGTTATAGACTCTCAATATTTAACAGTCAAAGATGTTATAGATTCACAGTATAGATGTTATAGTCTCACAGTATTTACAATAAATTCCAGACTCCAGAAAGTTTCTGCAACAAAGTAACCTTTATTTAGTTAGACCCGGGAGGAGTCAGGGTCTGTCAACATTGTTACAATTAAAGCTTTAAGTATTGAACTGTTAACTGAATCAGTGAGTCTTACATTCTGCTTTGGCCAGGTGCAGGGCACCTAAATAACCACCTGGGGAGCAGAACAGACATGAGATGAGGCCATGGCCTGGATCTCCAGGCAGGCCAGGGGGTGGGACTGAGGGAGGCCAATTTCTGCATGCTTTTGCAGGGGGTGGGGCTGGGGCATTCCTGGCTCCCTGCAGCAGGGAGGAGGCACCTGGTGGCTTGTAAAAATTAGACGCACAGCTTGCTCCAGCAAAGCTGTTGTGCCTCCATTGGGAGGCTGACTCTTTGGTCACGTGGGGGGCTAATTTTGTGCCCCCCACTAGATGGCGTGTGCCCAGAGATATGGGCTGCCCCATGTCACCAGGCAGATATGCCTCTGCTTGTGACCCCAGAACTGATTTTTACAGGGGTCTGAAGGGGCTGCTGAAATGGAGGACAAATGGGGAAACTCCATGTTCTGCAAACAGATGGTTGGATAGAGGCCAGTGTTGAGGCAGAGTGTCTGTTCTGTAAGAAAGTATAGGTTTCATCCCATGAGCACTTAACCAAAACATATCTTCCCAAGCCCTAACCAACTGCTCAGGATTAGGACTAATTATATGACCCAGAAACAATGTGAAGTTAGTTCATCTCCAGGCCAATTAGATGGAAATCCTGCTGACCCCCAAAGTTACTTGTTCTTTCCAGATTGCTGCCACATATATGGAAGGGTGGGTAACTCCACTGTGAAGGAGTTACCCACCCACCCAGTTACCCACATGTCAAGGGCAACAGGGCACTTTAAATAGCTTTGCCTTCCTAGTCCTTGACCACATTGCCCATCTGCTGCCTATAATTTCCTCAGGGAGATGGGTGGCAAAATCATCTCCACTTTCTTTTAGCTGGAAATATGATTTGTCCTGTTTGTTAAAGTGCTCCACAGTCTTGGGGATGATAAAGTGATGGACTTGTATACAGCATGGGACCAGTTGCCATTTGTTCCCTTTCTAAGTTTCCATTTGTTCCCTTTCTAAACAAATACAGTCAAATGCATACTTTATATTATTCAGCTGGATTTCATTGCCTGATTTCTGCACCTCTCTAGTGCTGACTATTTCAGAATTGCTTGCAAAAATAAATTGCAAGGTTAGATTCATGGAAAAGTTCATGGAAAGACATTCAGAAACACTAAGTAGTAAGTCTGAACTAAAAAAATCCCCAACTGAATGTTGACTCTTTTTACAAATGGGATACCCTTTTAAAAATTGGAGGTAAGAGTATCAGACAGGCTGCAGGATACAATGGTGATGGTAAGAAACTCTAATTGTGCATGAAAACAGTCATAAATGGTTCAGCAAATGATTGGCTCTCTCCCTGCTATTTATGAGCAAACAGAACATGAGCCAAATAGGTGAGCTTTCAAGCATAAATAATATTTGTTTTTAAATGTCAGAGACAGTGTCTGATGTCCCTTCATGCATATACCAATTGACTTGACAAACATTTTGTTCTTATTGTATGACACAGGACTTGTATGTCACATTTCAATATCCACAGCCCTGGCTTCTTGGCTGTTTCTGCTTCTTGGCTGTGCTTCTGTTCTCTCCAAATAAATCAGCATCAAGCATTGCCACTCCTTCCATCATACTGTAACTTGTCACCTCCCAGCTCAGATACTGGGAGGACCATTGTGGTGTCTGCCTCACCATGTTGGAGGTAAGTCCCAGATCACAGTAAGTCTCTCAGCAAAGGTTTTAGGGTTTCAGTCCAACATCAAACTCAGGGTTCAGTATTAGAGTCCAGAAGTAGTCCAAGGTCAAATTGAAAGAACTTACAGAGCCAGCTGATACTCCAGAGGACAGGGTCAGAGTCCTGGACAGATTAGAGAGCTGGGTTAAAACTAACAACATTAATTTCAATAAAGATAAGTGTAAGGTATTTCACTTAGGCAGAAAAAATGAAATGCAGATATAGCATGGGGGTCACCAGGTTTTGACAACAGTATCAGTGGTGGCGAACCTTTGGCACTCCAGATGTTATGGACTACAATTCCCATCAGCCCCTGCCAACTGGCCATGCTGGCAGGGGCTGATGGGAATTGTAGTCCATAACATCTGGAGTGCCAAAGGTTCGCCACCACAGGTATATGTGAATGGGATCTGAGAGACTTAGTAGACCACAGAATGAATACGAGTCAGCAAATTACAGTATTTTGTGTATTTCATGATTCTTTTGATGTGTTCTGTCACCATGTAATGTAAGTAAATAGGCGCCGTGGTGGCGAACCTTTGGCACTCCAGATGTTAAGGGCTACAATTCCCATCGGCCCCTGCTAGGTGTTATGGACTACAATTCCCATCAGCCCCTGCCAGATGTTATGGACTACAATTCCCATCAGCCCCTCCCATCAGCCCCTGCCGATTGGCCATGCTGGCAGGGGCTGATGGGAATTGTAGTCCATAACATCTGGAGTGCCAAAGGTTTGCCACCACTGAGGGCAACAGGCATATTTTCCTGTCTTTAGTACACATTTTTAGTATTTTCCTTTTTTTAGTTCACATCCAGATTTTTTGATAGCCTTCATTGAATGTACTGAAGCAGGTAAATATATGTGTTGTCCTATTTATAGAACATGGCGACCATGCGTATCAAGAGGATTATCCCTTATGCATGGTAGATCATAGTGATTGGAATAGGCTTCTGTCCCTCAGTAATGACTTCTAAGGCAAAATGCAGAAAGAAGTGAAAAACAGCACAAACCTTTTTTACGAGCAGGGCACTGCTTGCAGCTCTCAGGATCCAAGGTCGGTTATCATACGTATAGAAGGAATGGCCAGTACCTTGTCCTTGTCCTTTTCCTGTTGTCTTTGTCTGAGTAGGAATAGAACCTATGAACATAGTTGTAGAAGATGTATAGGCAAATAATAGTGGTTGGGGCCAGCTGTTGGGAATATATGACTCTGACATTACAACAATTATACTTGTTACTGTCCCATTCCCAAGACCAATTCAAGGTTTGGGGCTTTTTTTCCTTTGAAACCCCACATGGCTTGGGGCCAGGTTATCTGCAGGATCATCTTTTCTTACATGTTCCTGACTAGGAATTTAGACCTTAGGAATAGGCTCTCCTGACTGTCCTGCCAATGAAACAACCTTGTTGGAAGGGCACATGAAAAAAGGACCTTTTCAATGGCAACAGCTTCCCCAGAGAGGTACACCTGACCCCGTCACTGTCAATCTTCAGGAGACAGTTGAAGACAGTTGATTTAGAACTCATTTAGTTTTTATTTATTGGTAGTTCTAATTAGAGTTTTTAAATCTAAATTGTGATCTTTTGTGTTTTTAATCATTGTTTTCTGAATATTGTTTTTAATGTGTGATTTTATAGTGGTGATGTTGTAAGCTGCCTTGAGTTCTGCAAAGGCAAAAGGTCACTAATAAATGTTCAAATAAATAAACAAATAATGAATACTCATGACTAGGTAGAAATTCAAAAGCCAGTTAGCGCTATGCTTCTTCTATAACATGATGATGTCCCCTGATTGTCAAGCTTAAATTTCACATTAGTTATTTAAAAGAGAGGCCCATATCAGCTGTCATTCCCCAGATGTCCTTGGCCTTCCTTATCTTTGCAAGAGATGTCTGGAGGAGGTTTCTGTTCCTGATGCTGTTTCTTTTTGAAGCAACAAATCCCCATTGGCATGGGTTAATTGAATGGACATATTTCATTAAACAAAGCCTGCTCCATCTGTTCTCTCCCAATTATGAATGCAAAAGCACACACACAGACATACACACACAAAATCCCCAAACAGAGAATGTATTTGTCAGTTACAGGAAAGAAAGGAGATCAGCTGTTTTCAACATGTGCAGATAGCCTTTCCTAGTGCAACCTCATTGATGTCATTTCATCTATGTTTCCAGACAAAGATGACCCAACTCCCTGTGTAGTCTTGGGAAAGAACATCAGCCTTATAGGAAAACATCTCAACTGGATAAAACGCAGCAATGCAGTACTGTGGCTAGTTGTGCTTGATGGAAGGCAAGGATGTAATTAAACAAGACCTTCCTTATGAGCTGGGTTTGTTTGTGAGGATGTTCTTCACTGCTAAAAAACAAGGTCCTGAGTTAATGTGGCACTGCATCACTCATTATCTCTCCTTCAATGGTTGTACATCAATTTGATGTAGTGATGTTAAGGAGAATAATGCCTGAAACACACACCTTATATCACCTTTCTGTTTCTTTTTTTGGAAACTCCTTGACTGGAAATCTTATCTTACTTGCAGAGGAGGAATTACTTTGTCCTTCTTTGTACAAGAAAGTCATAGAGCAGACATCCATAGCATTTCATCATTCTTTGCCTCCCGATGCGATAGGACAAATGTGAGATGCTCCTGATGCGATAGGACAAATGTGGCTACTATGAGTTGCTTATAAAATGTCAGATGCAATGATATCCAGGAGGGAGTGTCACCATGGTAAGAAGAAAATCAGATATGAAAGAGGAATCCAAGAACTGGCTGACACCTGGAATCCATTTTGATTTCAGCTTGGCTTATGTTTTGCATACGAGAATTAGAATCTGCTGCTCTATGTACAAACCACAGTTTGCTGCATCATCATGAACTTTCTGAATGTGTTCTTGCTCTGAGGAATGCCAAATAACTTTTGACTTGTGAGGTATGACAGAACGAAAGCTACAAAAATAGTACAATTCAGTCTGAAAAAACAGCAGTTCTGGAAGCAATGACTAAAAGGAAAGGAACAGAATCTTTGACAGTGAGGAATCTTAGGTAATACAAGACGTTTGAAATGTAGAAATTGGCTGTCTAGCTCCAATCCAGTTCTGCTCTCATTTAACTCCATGCAGCTGTTACTAGCAGCAATAGCTTAAATTGTTCATCCCATCCATCTCACAAACATCTGTCAAGTTTAGTCGGCACAAATAGGCATTGCAATGCTGATCAGCATCTGGTACACTCAGATCTACATTACAAAAGCAAGAAACATCGCCCCCCCCTTTACGTTTTAACATTTAGGGAATTAATTTTTCTGTTTAGCCAATCTGTTTGAAGACAGTGTACTGACCATGGCTAAAACTATAGTTAGAGAATTTACACAATGCTATAACGGGTCCATGTTAAAGGAAAATGCAGACATTGACTTGGTTCTGGTATTCTAGCTATAGATTATTTAGTTTAGAGTTCACAGAAGTCAAAGGGAAGAGGAGAGAGTGATTATTTGGATATGTTAGCTAAAAGGAATATTAGCCAATTAGCAGGTATCTTATGAACAAAAAGGAATTTTTTATTTATTTACTTACTTAGCATATTTATATGATATTTTTCTCCTGTAACACTAGATTCAAAGCAGTTTGCAAACTTTAAAGTTATAGCCAATTAAACATGAATACAGATCACTCAAAACCTGAATATATATATAAATTCTTAGACCCATTATGCATGGAATGCTTAGCTTGAGACTCCTTGCTGTTCTGTGGGATTGAATTTGGGTCTCCTAGACCTTGGCTGTTTCCACACAGCCCAATAACAGCACCCCAGGGACGGTAAAAACACTGTCCCTGGGACGCTATTCACATAATGAGCGAGGTTTTTCAAAAGCAGCGTTTCCCACCCGCTGCTGTTTGCACGGCAGCGGGTGGAAGGCAACGTTTCCCCCCCGCCTTCCCCAAATGGCTCTTACCTTCTCCTGGCTTCTGCTGCGTTGTAGAGGCCAGGGGACATGCCTCCTGGCCTCTGACTCCAGAGCTATCACTCTGGCCGCAGGGGTGTGTCCCCTGGCCTCCACAATGTGACGGAAGCTAGGAGGAGGTAAGAGCCATTTGGGGACGGCGCAGCCTGTGCAAAGGCTGCACCGTCAGCTGCGTACCCAGTGGAACTGTCCATGCGAATGGTACCGGGGGGTGCATTGGCATAAACTATATCGATGCACCCCCGCTCAGCTGGCAATGCAGAAACAGCCCTAGTGTTTCTGTTTACACACAAGGAGGCACTCCATTGAGTACTGTGAAGTTTGCTTGCTGAATTATACTGGGCTTTTGCTTTTTTGGGTTCTCTTAACTCCATCCATCAACTCACTCTTAAAGACACACAATCGCAAGATTGCTGGCTTTGTTAGAGCTCTTTAAATTGCTGTTATATTGATATTGTTGTTATTTCAGTTATATTGATATTGTAGCCCCTTTCCAAAAATAATCCCCCTGCCCCATGAAAAAGGCAAAGTAATTCCTGGGACAACACTCTGATGAAGATGAGTACCATGTCCTAGAACTGATATTCTCTGCCCCCTCCACGCATGCACGCACACACGCAAGCACGCACTTTTTGCTACTGCTGCTGCTACGAGAGGAGAGAGAGGCTTGCTATTTCAATATTACTTGGTATTTTGATATTGTATTAGAATTATCATTATTTCAATATATCTAATATGGTACAAATGCTTGAAGTTGAAATAAATTTTTAAAAATCCTCTTGATCATCAGGGAGGACAGAAGAAAAGTGAGGAAGGTAGGGTAGCCAAAGTAGCCAAAAAGACACCCTATTTGAACTATCCATAGAAATAGAAGGGGGGCTGAGTGTATGGGAACATTGGGTGTATGGTGGGACTAGGCACTCTCTGTTATTATTATATCAAGATATCATTACAAGAATTTAGAAGTCAGAGTGTTTTGGTTAAGCTTGTGAGGTTGAGTTTCTTTTCTTTTACCAAAAGATGCCAGCATGACAACTAGGAAGCAAGAAGGAGCTGGCAACATGGAAAGAGGGTGAGGGGGAAAGCATGGATGGGAGTGCAAAGGAGTGGGAAGGGTGAAGCTAGATAATCTGGCTGTGGGTGGAAAGAAGATGTCCAGGGCAAAACTGTGCTCATTGGCAAATCTGCCCTGCTCTGGCAGTGGAGCAAATTAAAGTCATGCTGGAAGAGGTGTCACTTGCCATAGAGAGAAAGGAAAGAGAAAGTGGGGCTCAAGAAAATACATCCATACAGGAAGTCTTGCCATGACTGTCAGCCCTACAGTGTGGCAGACACCATGTGCATAATCAGCCCCATATTATACATCTCAAAAGTAGGGGGGGTGTCCTATAAAAGCAAAACAAAAAACAAAAAACCAGTAACCCAAGAGAGGCAGGGATGCTGGCAAAGACAGAAGCTGCAGGGAACAGTCTGACCCAATGGCAGCCAGCTCTCCAGAAAGCCACCTGGTGGAAGAAACAGCCAATACCTCAGGTAGGCTCCTGGGGTTCAAGAAACTGAGCATGGATGAGGGAGAGACACATAGGCCCAGCTCAATAGCAGACTGGCCCACTACTAGCAACCTGGTTGAGGCCCACCTGCAAGAAGAGCAGGGGGCAGGAGATGGTTGTCTTGGCTTCCTTAGATGCATATGGGCCAGAATCAGTTCCTTTATGGATGTGAGGCAAGAGGGGTGAGCACCCCATCAGAAACCCCATTGGCCCTAGCCGCTGGCAGTCAATCTGGTTTCACCCCTGGGCTGAAGGGATGCGAGAGAATGGGGATATCCCTTCTCCAGGGAACTTTTAAATAAATGAATAAATACCTTATTGCCTTCCTTGTCTCATTGCAGCCAGAATCTTCTTGAGGAGCAGCATTTTGGAAAGCGTTTGGGGCTACAATGATGGGGGGGAGGTAGATAAGAAAGTAGAGCTGAGTGGGCAGAATTATGTCAGTTTCCAGAACTGTTGGGTAGATCAAAGCCACAGATTTGTATTTGCTTGTTATTCTGTTCTTTCTGGTAATATGCCTGCTGGACACTGGGGCAAAGGTTTTGCTTCTGTAGTCTGTCAAAGGGGGGAATAGATGTTAATGCTGCAGTCCACCCCACCAAAATGTCAATAAAGTGTGAACACACACCTACAGTGCCCTGCAAGCTCCATTCAGTTAAAAACAAACAAACAAACAATGTACTCTGTTCAGGATCACTGAATGGAGAAAGAGAAAGGGGGAGAAAAATCACAAACTGGTGTTTCAAACATGTAGAATTCATGCAGGAGCTTTGTAAATTGTACCTTCATCCATTTTTGCATAGTCTCCCATTCCTGCTAAACATGTTATATGCTCAGTGGCATTATGTACTCTTTTGCCTACTTTGCCAAGCTTCCTGCTTTCTAAGTTTGCAAAATACAAGTCTCTGCACTTTCTCTATCTTACCCTTCCTGGGCTGTTCTGCCAGACACTTCTCCCTGACAGATAGAATGGAAACATTTTTGCTGAAATTTGGCAGGTGTAGAATCGCTGATGCTTTTCTCCCAGTTGTTTGGGAAGAAAATAATCATGAGCAAATATTTGTTTGCCTTTGAAACCAAGTGAAATAACAATTGAATTAACTAAAACTAACAGCCTTAATCTTGAATACAGTACAACCAAACCAGTTTTTTTTAAAAAAACAAAAAATGTAAACAAAAAAGTGCACATCACTAGTACAAATGTGTAAATATGCACACATTCAGGTACACTCAGTCCTGGTATTGACAAAGCCATGGGAATATTGGTTTCACATTTTTTTACTTCCCTTTGCATCATTTTTAGTCTATATACCCCATTAATGATTTGTACTTAGGGGCTCCTGGCCAACACAATGTGTTCAGTGCTTCTCTCCAAACAGCACTTCATTAAAAAACACAGAAAACAAATACTGTACCTTGAAAGACAGCAAAAGTAAGCCCGCTAAATGATTAGTTCTGCATTCCCTGCATTTACTGTCACCCTCAGGTGCAATCACAGTGCAACTAAATGAAACCTCTGGAAATGAATTTTAGACTGTGACAGCCCTTTTAAGCCCTCAAGGCATTGAATACCAGACTCAGCAGTGGGATTATTACTTCAGCATAGCGGTTAGCCATGTCTTTAAATCGAGATGTTTCCCATTTGGGGAGCTCTTATATAATGAGCACAGAGGAAAGAACTAGGTGAACATTAGTTTCTCAAAAGTGGCCATCAGATTAGATTATTTAAAGGGGATCATTTAGCTTTATTCTCACCCTAATCTTATCTCTCTTCTAGACCGTGCTATACAGCACTGAATACATGATACTCTGGGCACCCCCCTCTCCAGGATAAGAAGGGTGGCACAGCTTCTTTGCTTTCTTGGCTTCTGTTGCTTGTTTTCCAAATTAAGCTGGCCCTCTAGGGATTGCTCATGCTGCTTTTGAATGTTCCTCTGAATCATTTGCTGTTGTGGCTGGCTGGCTAATCAGTCCATCTGGCATGGATCAAATAGACTGCAATGTTCTGCAGATGGTGCCATCACAATCATAGCTGCAAGTTGATGGGTGCCTTTTCAGCTAGACTAGTAGAGTTCAATAACTGAGGATGCAATCTTGGAGGACAATTCTGGATCTGTGGCCCTACTTGCTCTGTTCTCTATAGTTCCTCTTTAGCCAGCATTTCTGCACTCTGTGACAAACACAGAATATTTACAGTTGCCATTCCATTTGCTTCCACATCTTCCCTCAAAAGGGAGAGATATTCAGTTTTGAAATGGAATTAATGTAGACTATCAGGCAACAGTCTGAGACAGTGCCAGGACTTGATAAACCTGTAATGAGAAATGTGAAGATGGTAAATTTAGAATAAGCACTAAGGATAGCTAAAAGACTAGCAGAACGTGCCATCTTTATAAGTTCCAGGATCTTACTCAAGAAATAAAGTAGAATGAATATCTGATAGACCATGTCAAAACGGAATGAAGTATAGGAATTGTAGGAAATTTTCAGACAGCGATACGTAACATCTGTTCTACGCGAGAAACGGAAATCAGAGTAAACAACAGCTACACAGGAAGAATCCCTATTGAACGGAGCACAAGACAAGGGTGCACATTGTCACAGTTGTTGCTTATAATCTCACTAGAGATTCTTTTAAATGAGATAAGGAGAAGAGAGGAGGTTAAAGGTCTGGAAATTAAAGGTCACGTGTATAAACTCATGGCATATGCTGACGACGTTGTACTTTTTTTTTTAAAAAAAAGACCCGACAAATACAATTGAAAAGATGCTAGATATAATTCAAAGATATGGGGATGTAGCGGGGCTCTGCATAAATATGTGTAAAACAAAGATAATTGCTCTAAACCTGTCCAAGTGAGAGGA
The DNA here is from genome assembly GCF_021028975.2 of Sphaerodactylus townsendi. Classification (NCBI taxonomy): domain Eukaryota; kingdom Metazoa; phylum Chordata; class Lepidosauria; order Squamata; family Sphaerodactylidae; genus Sphaerodactylus; species Sphaerodactylus townsendi. Next base: position 79,705,171 of record NC_059427.1, on the reverse strand, counting down.
ACAACTCCTAGAAACATTTTCTAAATTTCAATTAGTTAAAAAGGTGCGATATCTCAGAATTTTAATAGATAATAAGAACTATAATATCATTAAAATAATTATGATAAATTGTGGAAAGAAATTAAGGAGAAGATGGATGTTTGGGCAACAATGACATTCACTTTGTTGGGAAGGATTTCATTGTTTAAGATGACTGAGCTACCGAAATGGTGTTCCTCTTTCAAAACCTCCATTTACATCAAACAATAAAATATTTGCAGACTGGAAGAAAGATACAATGAAATTTGTAAGGAATGGTAGAAAACTCCACATAAAATACACCAAGCTAATCGAGACTAAAAAGAGGGGGCAGGGAATACGGATTGCCGGACCTACAAAAATTTCATGATGCGGCAGCACTAACCTGGATAAAGTCTTGGGTGAGGTTAAAGGAGGACAAGGTGTTAATGCTGGAGAAATATAAGATGGACAAGGGATGACATTACTGTTTGTGGCCAAATTTTACAAGATATAAGGACATAAACAAAGAAATTAGGCTACATTACACCAGAAATGCATTATATAGAATATGGAATAAATACAGGAAGATATTTTACCTGAGGACACCACTATGGGTGTCTAGAATGGAGACAAGACAGTTATCCAATAGAGAACAAAGAAATACATGGCTAACATATTGGGATTTACTGACGAAGATGGATGGGAGATTCCAAATAAGAACATAAGAACATAAGAACAAGCCAGCTGGATCAGACCAAAGTCCATCTAGTCCAGCTCTCTGCTACTCGCAGTGGCCCACCAGGTGCCTTTGGGAGCTCACATGTAGGATGTGAACGAATGGTCTTCTCATGGCTAAGGTTCTCGGGATCACCTGGTCTGTTAAGGCATTTTGCAATCTCAGATCAAAGAGGATCAAGATTGGTAGCCATAAATCAATCCTCCATAACTGTCCACCCCCTTTAAAGCTATCCAGGTTAGTACATCACCACCTCCTGTGGCAGCATATTCCAAACACCAATCACACGCTATGAAGAAGCGTTTCCTATTAGTCCTAATTCTTCCCCAGCATTTTCAATGAATGCCCCCCTGGTTCTAGTAGACAGGGAGAAAGAGAGAAAAATTTCTCTGTCAACATTTTCTCACCCCATGCATAATTTTTATAGACTCTTAATCATATCCCTCAGTCACTTCCAAACTAAAGAGTCCCAAACGCTGCAGCCCTCTCCCTCATAGGAAGGTGCTCCAGTCCCTCAATCATCCCTTTGCTGCCCTTCTCTGCACTTTTCTATCTCCTCAATATCCTTTGAGATGCGGGTGACCAGAACTGGACACAGTACTCCGGCGCGGTCGCATTCACTGCTTTATATAAGGGCATGACAATCTTTGCAGTTTTTTTTATTTATCAATTCCCTTTCTAATGATCCCTGTGCATAGAGTTTGCCTTTTCACAGTTGCCATGCATTGAGTTGACATTCATGGAACTACTTCAACTAAGATGCTCTAAATCCCTTTCCCTGGTCTGTGACTGATAGCACTGACCCCTGTAGCTGCATGTGAAGTTTGGATTTTGCCCCTCATGTGCATCACTCTACATTTTGCTACATTGAACTGCATTTGCTATTCTGAGCCTACTCCACCTAATTTATCAAGGTCCTATTGGAGTTTCAATCCTTTGCAGTTCCCTACCACCCTACATAATTTGGTATCATCTGCAAACTTGGCTACCACGCTTACTCCACCCCTACTTCCATGGTCATTTATGGTGAATAGGTTAAAGAGCACTGGTCCTAAAACGGATCCTTGGGGACACCACCTCACATCTCTCCATTGTGAGAACTTCCCATTTACACCCACTCTTTGTTTCCTCTGTTTCTCAACCAGTTTCCTTTTAACCATAGGAGGACTTCCCTCTTATTCCTTCATTGCTGAGTTTTCTCAACAGTCTCTGGGTGAGGAACTTTGTCAAAGCCTTTGGAAATCCAAGTAGACAATGTCCACCGTTCACCCCCTGTCCACATGCCTGTTTACACCCCTCAAAGAACTCTAGTAGTTTGTAAGACAGGATTTGCTCTCAAAGTTTTTTTTGCTGACCGCTTTTCTACATGTTTTATAATTTTATCTTTTAATGATAGATTCTACTTACACTCAGTCATACATGCCAACTTGAATGGGCTGTACTCCCAACCCCTCTAGATCCTTTCTTAAAGATTGGTGTGACATTGGCTATCTTCCAATTCAGGATGGAGCCTGATTCTAGGATAAGTTGCATATTAAAGTGAGAAGATCAGCAATTTCATGCTTCAGCTCTTTAAGAACTCTTGGTGAATGCACTGGGCCAGGGATTTGGTAACATTTAGTTTATCAATGGCTGCCAGAACTTCTCTCCTTGTTCACCACTATCTCGCTAGTTCCCTGGATCTTCCCAAGAAGCTGGTTCAGGTGGCAGGAATGTTCCTCACCTCCTCTTGGTGAAGACAGATGCAAAGAATTCATTCAGCTTCTTCTGCAATCTCCCCACATCTTTAGCACACCCTTGTTCCCTTTGTCATCTAATGGGCCTACCTCGCCTTGCTGGCTTCCCCTGCTTTGATGTACCTCTGAAGAACTGTTTGTTGCTGGTCTCTGATGTTCATAGCCATGTTCCTCATAATCCTTGCCTCCCCCACAGCTAACTTGCTTCCTTTCACCATTTGTGTCTCTCCTCATATTCTTTCATCAGCCAAACTGGACTTCCATTTTCTAAAAAGACATTTTCTTTTCTGATAATTTCCCTCTCTCAACCTCTTTGTTAACCATACATGGTGGCTTTTTGACTAAAAAGGCTTTTCTAACCTGTGGGAAATACATTCCAGCTGAGCTGCCATTACTGTGTTTTTAAATAACCTCCAAGCATCCTGGACAGTTTTGACTCTCTTGATTTTCCCTTTCAGCTTCCTGCGCACTATCCCCCTCATCTTTGAGAAATTTCCCTTTCTGAAGGTGAATGTAACTACATTAGTAGTTGCCACTTGTTCGCGTGCTGAGATACTGAATCTGACAGCATTGTGGTCGCTGTTCCCTATCGGCTCAACAACACTGACTTCCTGCACCAGGTCCTGGGTCCCACATAGAATTAGATCTAGGATCACCTCTCCCCTGGTTGGTTGAAATGAAATCAAGAGAGGAAATACAAATCAATGATGAAACTTGTGATGAGATGACTTATTTGCAAATAAAGGGGGATATGGAGAGGTGGAAAATATCAGGGGAATGAATGGATAAATAAAGCTTTAACAATGAATATTACTAAAATGATGAGTGTACTGTATAAATTACTATTGGAGCAAAGAGTAAAGCAGAACCTGATAAGAAATTGCATGATTCCATGGGCGAAACTCAGAGGGAAAATAATATCAGGAGGAATGGAACACTTATTGGAAATACATGTATAAATTCAGGGCGAACACCGACATGTGGGAGTATAATCTCAAAATATTTTACCAAGATTATATCACTCCGGAGATTCTCTCAAGAATAGATAAAAAGTCTTCATCTCTCTGGCTGGTCTCAACGTTGACAAGAATATCTCCTTTCTGCATTGATTTAATTGTCTTACTCTTTACAGTGACTGATGGACAATTAAAAAACCTTTTTCAACTAAAACTTTGCATTTGCCTTCTTTTCCCTTGTTGTAGTCTGTTAACTTCTTTCCACAAAGTGCAAGTGGTTTCATTTGCAGAACCTCCAATCCCTTCCCATCAATTTCCTGTTATTTCCCTTAGTCATCTTTTTCAGGTGGTGGTGGTGGTGGTGGTGGTGGTGGTGGAATGGAATAGCTGGTTTTCAACCTAATGATACCAAAATTGCAGTGCAGCTGCCTGTCCAGTTCTCTATATTCCCTGCCACAGTATTTGCAAACAACAAAGGGGCTCTGCCCCAACAACGGAGGGCAGAGAGGGAAAGAGAACTGCAGCTTGACTCCAAAGATGATTGGTTGAAAGTACTCTGTGCTCCTTCCTTGCAAGGATCCAATTAGAAGGTAGAAATATCATTGCCTGAGAAATCAATAGAATAAAAAACATGAGTACATACTGTAGCACCCAAACACACAAAACAGCATGGATTTTGGGGGGGGGGCTGTGAGTGTGTGTGTTTTCCATGAAACCTAAGACTCCTGGGTTTGTGTTAGCATGGTTTTTTGGAACAGTGACAATCCAAGCCAGGGGGTTCTATGAATATCTCCAGCTGTCATGCTGCTGGACTGTTCAGTAATGAGACTCTGTTACTTTTCCTCGAAAGGTATTTCAGAGTGAGATTAAATCTAGAAAAGAACTCAGCCCATTGCAGTTGTTTTTCAGTCAGCCTTGGAGGGGACTGCAAAGCCTCCCAGTTCACCCTCCAAAAGGGCAAGAAGTGCCCTCCAGCCAGTGACGCCATGCAGTCAGTGCCAGCTTAATAGCCCCGGCCTTCTTTTCCCACACAACCCAATTCTGTTCAGTTTCACAGAACTTGCAGACAGGCAGTCACACTGGTACAACCATCCATCCTCTCTCTGCTGGAGGAGAGCACCCCCTATGGCCACATCACTGGCATCTTCTTGCAAAACAAAAGGTTTGGAAGGGCCAGCATTCAATATGGGCTCTGAGGTAAACAGTTTTTTAATGTCTCAAAAGCATTTTGGCACTCAGGTGACTATGACTTTTGGCCCCTTCCCCTTAGGTTTTAGTAGGTCCATGAGGGGGAGTGCAGCCTGGATGAACTGATGAATACAATCATGATACAAATTGCAAAAAACCAAGGAAAGACTGAAGCTGCTTTTTTTGTGCGAGAAGCCTCCCAATCAACCACAGCTTGGACCTTGCCCAGGTCCATCTCAATTCTGGCTGCCGATATCCAGTAACCCAGGAAATCCAGTTTGGCTCTGTGGAACTCGTATTTGGAGAGCTTCACATTCAGCGAATCATCACATTGCTTGGTCAATACAGACCATACCAACCAAAGAGGGGAACAAGGAGCCCCATGTTGAGGAGGGAGGACAGCCTTACAACTCTTCCAAACTGGATGTGGGAACGAAGGCAACAGTGGCCCCTACCCCCCCCCCCGACCCAAAGTTGTGGATCTGAGCCATCTTCCATGGCTCAGCACTTTTGTAATGGCCATAGCTGTCACCCAGACCACACAGGATAGGCACTGAGCAGTTATGACAAAATGTTGTGTCCCTGAATTGTTCAATAATGAGACTGTGTTCATTTGATTTCTTTATTATGACACAGCAGATTTCTTTATTATGAAACAGGTTTCTATTGCCAGAACTAAAGCATAAGCAACAAAGCACCCTCCATTATACCCCACGCCTTGCCTCCTGTCAGACAACACCACCCTTGACTACCAGTTCCAAAGGGAGGATGGGACCCTACCAGTCTCATGGTCCAAAATAAAGGCAGCCTCCTCTGGGGTCAGAACAACCTACATTCTAACTACTGCAGGAGCTACAACAGCAGATGTCTAATAAGCTGATAAAGCATTGCCTGGGAAATGAAAGTACAGAGAGTGAGAAAGTACAGCCACAATAATGAAGAGTTTGAAGAACAGTTCAGAGGATCCCACATCCCGGACAGAGGCATGGCAGGATCAAACCAGAAATGGACCATTCATGACAACAGGTTGGGAATTTTATAATGCACATCTCTGTTTTGAAGCAATATCTCTCTCATGCATTAGAATATACCTAGCAGTAGGACAGGAGTCTCATAGATGGCATTATTTCACAAGTACAAACATTAAGAAACAGAGGAAGTTAAGTGATGTGCCACAAAGAAGCTGTACCAAAGCTCTCCCCCAAAGTGGAACAATTCCACATAGAGAGACATATATCATTTTTAATTGGATGTGTCTTCCAAACAGCATTCAGCACCTGCATATCAGCACTACAGATGTCACAGATAAGCAATGCGTTTTTGAAGATGCCACACATAATTGGGGGAAATCTATGTAATAAGTAGCTTTCCATTGCATGGAACACTTCCATTGAATTATTAACTTTTCATTAGTTTCCATTAAAAGAGATATGTTTAAATTCCACCCCAGAAAGCTTTTTTAACCAGGTGACTGAAAAAAGGGAAGAGGCATCACTTCACAAAGAGTTACTTTTTGTAATGATTCAGGTTTAATTCAGTGGGGCTTTCTTCCATCTTGTCATGCAGACAGCAGGCTTTTTTGGCTCCAGGAAAGCCAGTTGCAGATTGAATAAACACAGCTTACTCTTGTGCAAGAGCAATGGTCCTTGTCTGCTTTGGTGGAAGGGAAATAAGGTATTATTCCCCAGAACTGAGGGAAACAAGGGAGTTACAGGCAGCCAGAAGGTACAGTGCTGATTTACTGCCAAAGATAAACATGTAACCAGAACACGATGTGCCAAGACTAGCAATACAGAGATGCTTCAGACATTCCCCTTCTGATATCTGATGTTTCAGAGGAAGATTCCTGGAGGAAAGGGCTCCCTCTGTCTAGGCAGAAAGGAAACTTCATAACCCTCTGTTTGCTTCTTCCTTGTATCCTGAGGGAAAACTTTTTAAGTGTTAACCCCTAGTACTGAGGAAATGTTCCGTTAGAATAATAATGAATTAATGACCATTCACAATTCTATCCACATTTGTTATTGGGGGAAGATAATTCCTAAGCTGCTGGAGGGAACCCACAGTTTTCCGTGAATTTCATGTTTTGTAGGGTCAGGAATTATAATGTCTTTTTTAAAATGCGGGGCGGGGGGATGTAAACTCTGGGCAGCTGAACCAGAAGAGACAAAATCTATTTCATTCAGCTGTCAGCAATTGCTAAACAGAGGGAAAACACGCACTGATTTTCTTCCTTGAGATATATGTCTATGCCAAATCTGTGCTTTGCTTGTCTACAAGATAAGTGATAGTTGTTCCCTGTTCTTACCTACAGCTTCTGAGAAGTGAAGAAATACTGTTCCTGAATATGGAGATTCCATTTTGGACTATACTTCATTGTTAGGTATAGAATAGAAAAAAAATATTCTAATCACTCTCTTCACACTATTAATAATAATATTCATCATCATCATCATCATCATCATCATCATCATCATCATCATCATCATCATCATCATCTTTCACATAGCATCTAGTTACCTCTCTCTCCTTCTCACACTGAAGACTTGTACAAATTAGGATATTTTCAACTCTTTCTCTGAGCTTTTAAAAGTGTGTGAGAAGTCCAGACTCAACCTTCCCCTTTCCAAATAATATGAATTTAGTTGATGAGGGGCAGTGGCATTTTGACAAAATGAGTTTTCTGCATTTTCTGCCCCCCCCCCGTGCCCCCCTGCTGAAGGGGCAAGGTGGTGGAAAACTCATTTCATGCCCCCGGCTCCATGTTGTGTCAAAACACCACTTGCCCAATGCAGCCACCCCTCAGAACTATTAAAAGGGGCATCTGGGAAGCCCTGACTGCCCTGCTGGAGGGGAGTGACCCCCCCGCCCACCCTGACAGCAGCCATGACGAGGAGATGCTCTTCCCCAGTGCCCCTTCCTGGCATTGCCCCTTCCTCACTAGGTGAGCCGAGTGGGTGACCTGCCTGCCCCCCAGCCCCCATTGCCTAAAGGTCTCTGGCTGCAGACATGGCTGGCATTGGTGGCCTAGGAGGCACAGCAGGCAGGAGGGCTCAGATCAGGCTGGCAAAAGAGGAAGCCTACTTGAGCCCAGATGAGCCAGGTCTATGCCCCTGTGAGTCAAAGCAACTCACTGCGGCGGGCAGCGCAGGAGTTGGGGGTCACCCTCCAGCTCATGCAGCTTTTGCTGGGGAATCTGCTGGAGGCAGGAGTGGTCCATGGGAGTGGTCCAAGGAAGCAGGGCTGGTGGCACTCTCCCCCTGGCCTGGGCAGGGGGAGGTGTGGGAGGGTTGCATGGGCAGCAGAAGCACAGACTCCGCCTGAGAAACCCTGGTGCACCTTGGTCCGTCCGTCCGTCCGTCCGTCCGTCCGTCCGTCCGTCCGTCCGTCCTTCCTTCCTTCCTTCCTTCCTTCCTTCCTTCCTTCCTTCCTTCCTTCCTTCCTTCCTTCCTTCCTTCCTTCCTTCCTTGTTATTAAATGGTTAGCTCACTATTTGTAATTTATCCTACAGACATCAATATAATAAATAACAAAAATGGAAGTAATAACAAATCTGAAAAGGGAGAAGGGGTGTACAGGAGTGTGAAAAAGTAGGAGGGGCTGGTGGTGGGCAGAGGGAAGCTGTCCAGGACAAAGCCGTGCTCAGTGGCAAATCTCCCACACTCTGGTGGCAAAGAAGATTAAAATTATGCTTAAAATGGTGTTACTTGGTGAGGGGAGAATGGAAATTGAAATTGGGGCTTGGGGAAATACATCCGTGCAAGAAATCTTGCTGAGATAGACATTCTCCGCTGCTGCGCAGCAGAGATCCTGTGCATAGCGGGCCTATGTAAGCTTCTTTGATTCCCCAGTGTGGGAGAAAATACATGAAAATTAAAGTTAATTAACATAAGTATTTTTGTAAATTAACAGCTAAGGTTGTTACTAATTATCCTCCATTTACACTGGAGCTTGTATTTTTTTTGGTGATTAGCAGATGGGAATTTCTCATTCTCCTTCATCCAGAAAAATACATTTTAGAATTACAGCTCCTCCACCACAAAAAACCCTTTGTGTCACAAATACCATTTACATAGTTATTTATAAACCACTTTCATCCCCAGTGGGGACCCACAGTGGTTTAATATTAGTCTTCTATAACCTTCATAACTAGTTTCGACTCTATCAAACAACCCAGAAAAAAAGGAATGTTTTCTTGCCCCAATGTACTGGCTATGTCCTTAGTGACTGGGGAACACCCCACAGCTTAATTCAATTTAAGATGCTAACAAAAAGTTAGTATAATCCATGATGCTTGATCCCACACCCTTCTATACCTCCCAACCTCCTCCTCTTCTCCTCAGCTTGCTTGGTGAGGGGCATTGGTATCAAGTGCTTTTCTTTCTGATTCACACATCTCTGCAAACTGTTATTCACACAGCGTATGAATTCATTCACCAGAGCTTCTTTTGTCTGAGCTTCTTTTCGTCCAGTACCAATCATTGCCTGAAGCTGTGTGAATCAAAGAAGGAAAGTAAAGGGGTAGAAAGCAGAAGAGGGAAAAGACCCACTGTCACAGTCCCACAGCTAGAACTAGTTTGCAGAGCTAAGGTTTTTATATATTCATATACCCTAAATCCCATCGCATTCAGAATGAGTAGCAATTAGTATATATGGCAAAACATTGTCTTTTTTTTCCCTGATAAAAGGGTATATAATCAGTATATGCAATGGGAAACACATTTTATGATGAAACAATATGTGCATTTTTGTGGTTTCTGAGCTTGTGGGGCTATTGCCAAGATGTTCGATCCATTGAAGCAAACTGAAGTGGACAGGCTGTGATAAGTATTGCACGAACCATGGAATGTTAACCCTAGAAGCATGCTGATAAATGAGCAGAATCTGATAAACATTTTTGTTTGCATCAAAATAAGCACACATCTTTTGATGATGTGTGGGGAAGTATCAGCAAAAGGGGATAACAGACTTATTAACGAAGAACTGCCCGCAAAAGTTTTTTTGTTTTGCTCTCAGGATTCACTGTGAAATTGGGCACCCATGTTTCTACATGTTCTCAAGGAGACATTGAAATTTCTTCATGATTACTGTCATCACATTTACTGATGTCATTGTTTTAACACTTTCTGTTTTAGTCCTAATTGACTCACTGTATATAAGGGAGGAGGAATTATTATAATATACAAGTTTAATTCTGAGTGTTTTGGGGAAATGTCAACATTCCTGGTGGCCTTGTGGATGGGGAAGGGTCTATATAATAGTGAAGGAACCAAAGTGTTATGTGACCTTTATTTGATGGTATGAAAGTAGAAGCCATTGCAAACTATGTTTTATTGGGAGAGAGAATGAAGAAAGACAAACAGTGCACTTCTAAGAACATGTTCCTGGCAGTAAGCCCCACTGAGATTTTGAGTAGACCCACTTAGAATGATACTGTTAGGCATATTATACTACACTGTAGACCTACACAAATATGTTGGCTATAGAATATTTTGATTGACATCTCTCTCCACAAAGAATCCTGAGAATTGTAATTGGGTAAGGATGATAAGTCCCTTTAATCTAATATCCAAAGCTGAACAAGCCCACAAAATGTGGTCTAATAAATAAGGCCGTGTACAGAGAAGGGACTTGTTTCTACCTAGAGGAATCTTGAGGTTTGCAGAAAATTATAAAAATACAAAAAATAGACTGAGGGAGCGGATTGTAATTTCCTGAAATATTAAGGATGTCTGCTCTTATGAAATCTCATGAAATCACAGTAATGACTGTAGATTTGTCTAGCAACCAGAGCTCTAGTGCTTCAACCTAGGGGCAATCCTAGCAGTAGCTATTGGGATAGGATCACAAAATGGTGAATGAGGAAAAGTAGGCAAAAGGCTAGGAAGACAGCAGGCAGAGTTGGGGAAAGTAAAAGATAGAGGGAAAGAGAGAAAAAAAATAGAGGGAAATGGGAGAAGCCTAGAAAAAGAGAACAACAGCAAAATGTAGTGGGGGATTGGGGAAAAGGCCATCGAAAAGAGTGGGAATTGGGGGGAGGAGATAGAAGTATAAGAAAAATGGAGGATAAAATCTTTAAAGAGAGAAAGAATGAAACACATGGGTGAGGGCAGTGGTGTGATTCAGCAGGTTCGCACCAATTCGGGGGCGGGGGGGGGGAGAGGGAGAGAGAGAGGAAAACACATGGGGGAAGGGAAGAAAAAATCTACTAACAAGCATTTTATAATGGAGAATTATTTTTCTTTTCCTTCCTGAACTGCTGCACAAGAGTGACCATAGTGGATCAAACTACCTTGTTCAGCATCCTGTTTCTGCCAGTGACCAGCCAAATGTTACATCATCTAACAATCAGAAACATTTTG